>NW_026043782.1:0-195225 GCF_937001465.1 Orcinus orca
GAATGGAAAGAGCAGTCAATTCAGACCCTTGCCCTGGAACTCCCTAATTTAGCTAAACCCTTTGACCTTTACATTCCCGGTGAAAGGTGAATCGCCATTGGAGAATTAGTGCAAAAACTGGGACCACTTGAAATGGAACAATGCAAGAATGCCATCCAGGTAGGATAAACTACGGTCACCAAGGGGCTTGGCCCACTGCCACATCTGGCCAAGATACTGGCGGTATCTAAAAACCTGGAAATCAGCAGCCCCAAAGGCCACCTCCCTCCTAAGGGAAAAGGACCCCACATGGTGATCCTAACCACCAACCATGCTCTGAAGTTGCAGGGTTCGCTCTGTGGGCACACCAACCTCGAGTGAGGAGGCCTTCCAACTCCAACATCCAGAGAGATAACCGGGGGCAACAGGGCACCATGACGACTCATGTGAACATCACTTGACCTGGAGTTTCTCTCATAAAACAACAAGAGTGTGTCCCAAAAGAGTAGACTACTGCTTGCAGGACTTACTGCACCCAGAGGGAAGCTAATAATCTTGGCGGGGGAAGCGTATATCACACTGTCACCATAGAAAAGCCTACAGACACCGTGATGATGGTGGCCAATGAGACTGGCTGGACTCCTGTTTACTTCAAAAGGCTGTTGAGGTGGGCTTCCCTGGTGGCGCAGGGGTTGAGAGTCTGCCTGCCAATGCAGGGGACGCGGGTTTGAGCCTTGGTCTGGGAGGATCCTCCATGTCGCGGAGCAACTAGGCCCGTGAGCCACAACTGCTGAGCCTGCGCGTCTGGAGCCTGTGCTCCACAACAAGAGAGGCCGCGATAGTGAGAGGCCTGCGCACCGCGATGAGGAGTGGCCCCCGCTTGCCGCAAATAGGGAAAGCCCTCACACAGAAATGACCTAGCATAGCCAACAAATAAATAAATACAAAAAAACCCCCAAAATGGTCCTTTAATTTACTGTTCAAAAAAAAAAGGCTGTTGACTCAGTGGCCATCATGGTCCTTGATCAGCACTGACCCTGGACTGTCTGGGAGTTGAGCGGGCAGGGCTCTGACACCTGGTGCTGTTTGTACGTTAATTCAGGGGCCTAATTGAAGAAAGCGCAGACTACTGGTCAGAGCATCTAGGCTGGCAGAAACGCTCAGCCTAAGGTGGCCGAACAAATGTGGGGCGGGGTGACACCGGTCCCCACAGCGTCTCTGCACATCTCTTTCCTGGACCCTTAAAGGTCATTAGAATCTATAACACTTCCAATGCTGGTGCTCAGGTGGACGAGCAGGGAGGCAGGGGCCCTGGGGACAATCAACGTCATCTGGAGGCTGCTGGGAAGAAGCTCTGACCCTCGCCCCCGGGTATGAGGGCTCCCAACTCAGCACTCAGCAGTTACAGAAGAAGGGTCTGCACCCTCAGCACTCCAAGAATGAGGAACGGGACAAACGGCAGAGGAGGGGTTTGTCCCCAGCAAAGCCCATTAAAAATCCCTGGGAGATAAAAATAGAATCTGGGCAATAAAGTCAAGTCTAACCATTTTTATCCTTTGTGCTTTGTCTAATTTCATGTGCTCCTAGGGTCCCGCATGCAGAGGTTCCACACCCGGCACTTCAGACCAGATTTCCTAGTGCAGAATGGCTGGGACGACACCTCAGCTCCTGGGGCCCAGTGCAGACTTCACGATACAGAGCCTGAGCTGCAGCCAACCCGGCCCTCGAGAGCTCCGCCCCCACCCTCCCACTGACTCTGACAGGATCTCTACACAGCAGCCCAGCCCACAGCCCACGGGGTAGTGCATGCTCTCACCTCTCCATTCTCTGATCAAAATATAAAGTTTCCTTTGCTTGTGAACCAAACTCAGTCTCGATCTGTTGGCCCCAATGACACTGGGCAGGGGTCAATTGTTGGGGTCCACTCTGGAGGATCAGTAACAGAAATTGAGACTATTGTAACCTCAATGAACAGATGTGTGAGCCAAACTGTAGTTAACATAGAACAGTGTATAAGGCTCGGGTAAAATAAGATGTTTCTAACACTTCCATTTGATATTTCCATCACTTTATTATAAGCAAGTTCAGTGAAAAGGTTTGTCTTATTTGTCAGGTCAATATTAGAGAAACGAAGTGATTTCTTTCCAAGGATGTACATCTAATAATCTTGGTTAAAGCTTCAATCTTGTTTTAAATGCTTTTCCATTGAAAATGATACCTCTCTTTCAGCTCCCCCATTTCTGAGAAGTATAAAATCTTATAATTTATTATTACCAAAGGAGAAAGGTGGGAGGAGGGATAAATTAACAGTTTGGGATTAACACATACACACTGCTATGTATAAAATAGATCATCAACAAGGAACAACTGTATAGCACAGGGAACTACACTCAACATTTTGCAATAAGCTATAAGGGGAAATAATCTGAAAAAGAATAGATATTTTTATTGACATCATCTATCAATGACAGTTAAAGTGTAACCTAAGGGAAGCTGGTGGTGAGTGCTTCTGACCCTGAAGACTTCAATCATCTAAAGTTTGGACTCTGCCTACTTCCCAAGGCCCTTAATGAACATATGTGTAGCCGTAGCTTAAAAAATTCCCCAGTTTGGGTTTCGGGGAGACACTGATTTTGAAAAAGCCCTGGTGTTCTCCTTACATGAATGGGACTCTTCCTACTGCTAAAACATGTCTGTCACACCCAGAGGATGATATACCGTCTGATCGGGAAGAGTTTGGAAAAGGCATCTCATCTCCTCATCTCCTGGTGCTCGGGTTCACCCCTCCAGCGTCTTTACTAACAGTCTCCCCACTTGGAGATGTCAGCACTGTCAACATCCTGTTGTGTACAGTTTGGAATTTGTCCAGAGGATGAAGCAGAAGGATGAGGAACAATGAGAGACAAGTCCTAGGTGTTCAGACAGGCACATGTCACTCTAATTTCCAATCAGGAAGATGAACTGACCAAAGGCTAGGATTGCCCATGGAAACAGTATAGGGCTTGAGGAAATCCCGCTGCTTTGTGGCCAGTTCCCATAAACACAAGTTGAACAATGGAACTCAGGGGCAGTAAAATTCACGAAACTGCAGAGTTGAAAATATCCATCACTGAAAAATGTCTTGAGGAAAGTCAGAGAAAAGGACTTGTAAGCAAGGGAGAATGGCAGGAAAGGGATCTGAGGAGGTAGAAAGGACTCGCCATTAAGCACAAGAAAAGGAGCTGAACATTGCCAACATTGCAGTTGGCCAAAAAGGGTGTATGCGTTTTTTTCTGTATATATTCAAGAAAAGGGCATACACTTTTTTAGCCAAGCAAACAGGTGGGCACTGGAAGTCAATACTACAAAAGATATCACTTCGCATCAGTCAGAAGAGCCATCCTCATAAAGCGTAAACAACAGAAATGCAGGACAGGGCAAGGAGAAGAGGGAGCCCTGTGAGACTTATAGTGGAAATGTATATTGCCAACGGCCATTCTGGAGAAGTGTATTGTGTTTACTAAAGCATCTAAAAAATGAGCTACAGAGCATAGGGCACTTGCACTCATGGGCGTATATCTTGGGAAAAACAAAAATTGAGAGGACACAGGCACCCCAATGTTTACCCCCTCTCTGTTTAAAAGATCCTCGACTAGGATATAACTTAAATGTCTCTGGAGGGAAAAAATGGATAGAGATGTGGTACTTAGGTAGAGTGGAATATTATTCAGCCTGGAAATCAATGAAATATGGCCAGTTGTAACAACTCCGGAGGAGTTACGTATGATCATTCTAAGTGACATAATTCAAAAAGAAAAAGACACATATCATAAGATATCACTTAAAGGTGGAATCCAAAATGGCTACACATGAAATAAATTACAAAACAAAAACATAGTCAAATATGTAGAAAACACGCATAAGGCTGCTAAACGGGAAAGGTGGGGAGGGGTGAGGCATCATCCAGGAGGTTGAAATTAGCAAAGATACCATTCCAAATACCAAACTGATAATCAACAAGGCCTACACGGTAGCTAAAAGAACTGCACTCAGCACACTCAAGTCACCGGAAAAGAATATATACGACTGGTAAGAATCTGAAAAAGAATTTACTGATGTCTCTCTGTACGTGAATCAAGTGGATGTACAGCAGCAAGAAACAGAGCTTTGAAAATCAGCTGTAACCAATATAGTAATAAATTGAAAAAAATAAATGACAGAGAGACAGAGAAAACCTCTTACAACTTTTCCTCAGGGACGGTGATGCAACATGGATTGAACACATCTAGACCCACAGCAGGATGAGACATAAGGCTGGAAACTGTTTGCACTAAGAGAAATGTGAGGTTGGGTGAGGAAATGCACACCCTTTAAAGTAATACTACCTGGTACCCATTCAATGGGTCCCAAATCTGCAGGTTCAAGGGATCTTCCTACAGTTAAAACATGCATGGAAAACCCAGAGGACTGTACACCATGTGATCGGGAGATGTGTCTAAAATGCAGCTCATTTATCCTCTCCTGGTGCACCTGTTCACCATTCCAGCCACGTTACTTAGAATCTCCCCACTTGGAGAATCAGCACATTTCAACTTCTGTTTCACACATTTTGCAAATTGTGAGGAGGATGAATGGGAAGAGGGGGAACCAATGAGAGAATAGTTGTAGGGGTTTGGACGGGCACATATCACTCTAATTTCCCATTAAGAATAAGAATTGAAAAAAGGCTCAGCCCGCCTCGCCGGAGCCAAAATAGGGCCTGAAGCAATCCTGCGGGTTTGAGGCCAGCTCACAAAAGAGCAACTTAAAAAATGGAGCTCAGGGTCACTGCAATTCACAAACCTGCAGAGTTATAAATGAAAACTAACGTCCAAAAATATGTTGAGGTAAGGCAAAGAAGAGGATCTGAATGCAAGACAGAATTGCAAGAAACAGATTTCAAGAGATAGATTGGACTCGTCTTTAAAGCACATGAAAAGCGGCAGAATTTCGACAATGATGCAGTTGGCCCAAAAGGGCGTATGCGTTTTTTCCTGATTCTATCCAGGAAAAAACGCATACGCACTTTATGGGCAATGAAGCAAGCAAGCAATGCAAATGTGCACAACAAAGAAGTCTCATTTCCCACCGGTCAAAAGGGCCATCCTAAAAAATTGTAAAAACCAGAAATGCAGGACAGGCCATGGAGAACAGGGAGCCTTTATACGCTGATGGGCAGTGTGTGAACTGCCGAGAGCCACTCTGGAGAAGTGTATGGTGGTTCCTAAATCATCTAAAAAACAGAGCTACAGAGCATAGGACACTTCCAATCATGGGAGTATATCTAGGGAAGTCTAAAAATCAACAAGACACAAGCACACCACAGTTTAGGGCTACTCTGTTTACAAGAACCTCAACTTCAGTACACCTTAAATATCCCAGGAAAGAGAACAATGGATAAAGAAGATGTGGTACTTATGTACAATGGAATATCTCTTCACCATGAAATCAAGGTAATAAGGCTAGTAGAAGGATAAAGAGTGGATTTAGGTCCGATAATACTACTTGAAATAAGTCAAACAGAAAAAGAAACATATCATAAGATATCACTTATAGAGGGAGGGTAAATATGGCTGCACAAGAAATGAATTACAGAACAGAACAGTGTCTCACATTTAGAAAACACACTTATGTCAGCTTAAGGGGAAAGGAGAGGTGGGGTGATGCATTAAACCAGAGTTTGAAATTAGCACAGATACCGTTCAATAAACCAAATAGATATTAGACAAGATCTACACCTTGCTCAATGAACTGGCCTCAACACACCCTATACACCGCAGAGAAATATATCTGAGTAATAAGAATCTTAAAACCCATGTATTGATATATCTCCATAAGGGAATCAAGTGTGTGCAGAGCGGCACAAACACAGCAGTGAAAATGAGCTAAACCCCATTATAGAAATAAATTTTAAAAACAAAACGCAGAAACAATGAAAGAGAAAAATTCTTACAAAATTTGCTCAGGGGCTGTGATGCAACCTGGATTGACCACATATAAACCCACAGCTGGATAAGACATAAGGCTGGACACTTGGGGCTGAGAGGATTGGTGAGCTTTGGTGAGCAACTGCCAAAAGTTTAATGCAATACTTCATGCTACTCATTCTAAGGGTCCCAAAACTCCAGGTTGAAGGGAATCTTCCTACAGCTAAACCATGCTTGGGAAACCCAGCGACTGGTATACCATATGATCGGGAAAGGTTTCTAAAACACACATCATTTTTCCTCTCCTGGGGCTCCAGATCGACATTCCAGCCGCTTTACTAAAAATATCCCCACATGGAGAGTCAATGCCTTTAAGTTCTGGTATCGCACAGTCTGCAGTTAGTGCGGAGGATGAATGGGAATAGGGGGAACCAGTGAGAAACTAGCTGTAACAGTGTCAATGGGCACATGTCACTCTAATTTCACATCAGTAAGAAGAATAAACCAAAGGCACAGCAAGGTGCCCGAGAAGAAGAATAGGGCCTGAAGGAATCCTGTGGTTATGAGGCAAGATAACAAAAATAAGAGCTGAAAAATGGAGCTAAGGGCCACTGCAATTCAAAAACCTGCAGAGTTATAAAGGCCAACTATTTTCAAAAAATATATTGAGATAAGGCTATGAAGAGGCATTGAAAGCAAGGCACAATTGCAGGAAACCGATTTCAGGAGGTAGACTGGAATTGCATTTAAAGCATAGGAAAAGAGGCAGAACGTCGACAATGATGCACTTGGCCAAAAAGGGCGTATGCGTATTTTCCTGAATATATTCAGGAAAAAACGCATACGCACTTTTCGGCCAACCAAGCAAGCTTGCAAAGGAAATCTGCACTACAATGAAGTCTCACTTCCCCCCCCCCGTCAAAAGGGCCATCTGAAAAAAGTGTAAAATCCAGAAAGGCAGGACAGGCCATGGAGAACTGGGAGCCTTGTTATGATGATGGGCGGGATGTAACTTGCCAACAGCCACTCGGGAGAAGTGTATGGTGTTTCCTGAAACATCTAAAAAACAAAGCAACAGAGCCTAGGGCACTTCCACTTATGGTCCTATAGCTTAGGGAAATTAAAATCAAAAAGACACAGCCACCCCAAAGTTTGGGAGGGCTCTGTTTACAAGAACCTCGTTTACGGTACAAGTTCAATATCGCATAAAGCGAAAAATGGATAAAGAAGTTGTGGTACTTACGTACAATGCAATATCACTCAGCAATGACATCTATGTCATCAGGCCCATAGCAGCATAATGAGTGGATTCAGGTATGATGATTCTAACTGAAATAAGTCACACAGAAAAAGAAACATCATAAGATATCACTAATACACGGAATGTAAACTTGGCTACACAGGAACTGAATTTCAAAACAGAACATGGTCCCAAATTTAGAAAATCAACTTATGCTTGCTTAAGGGGAAAGGTGAGTTGGGGTGCTGCATAAAACCAGAGATTGAAATGAGCACAGATAAAGTTCCTTAAGCCAAATATGTAATAGACAAGAGCTACTCCTTGCTCAACGAAATGGACTCAAAACCCCATATTAAACGCCTAATAATGTACCTGACTAGTAAGTATCTTAAAACCTATGGATTGCTATGTCTCTGAAAGTGAATCAATCGTGAGTACAGGGGCAAAAACGCAGCAGTGATAGGATTGGAGAGTTTTGGTGAGCAAATGAAGATCCTTTGAAGTCATATTGCATGGTACCCATTCCACGGGTCTCAACTCTCCAGGTTTAAGGGATTCTTCCTTCAGCTAAAACATGCATGTGGAACGCAGAGTATGATCCACCGTGTGATCGGGAGACGTGTTCCAATATGTCTCAGTTCTCGTCCCCTGGTACTCGGGTGCAACATTCCAGATGCTTTACTAACACTCTCCCGACTTGGAGAGTCAGTGCCTTTAACCTCCTGTTTGGCCCAGTTTGCAATTTCTGCGGAAGATGAACAGGAATAGGGAGAACCAATGAGAGACTAGCTGGAGGTGTCTGGACGGGCAAATTTAACTCATATTTCACACGACGAAGAGGATTAGCCAAAGGCTCAGCGTGCCGTGCCGGACCCAGATTAGGGCCTGAAGCAATCCTGCGGTGTTGCGGGCAGCTCACAAGAAAGCGAGTTGAAGAAAGGAGCTCAGGGGCACTGTAATTCACAAACCTGCAGAGTTATAAATGACAGCTATCGTCCAAAAATATACTGAAGCAAGGCTGCCAAGCGGACTTGAAAGTGGGCCAAAATTGCAGGAAACCGATTTCAGGAGGTAGACTGGAATTGCATTTAAAGCATAGGAGAAGAGGCAGAACGTCGACAATGATGCACTTGGCCAAAAAGGGCGTATGCGTATTTTCCTGAATATATTCAGGAAAAATCGCATACGCCCTTTTTGGCCAACCAAGCAAGCTTGCAAAGGAAATCTGCACTACAATGAAGTCTCACTGCCCCCCGGTCAAAAGGGCCATCTGAAAAAAGTGTAAAATCCAGAAAGGCAGGACAGGCCATGGAGAACTGGGAGCCTTGTTATGCTGATGGGCGGGATGTAAATTGCCAACAGCCACTCTGGAGAAGTGTATGGTGTTTCCTGAAACATCTAAAAAACAAAGCAACAGAGCCTAGGGCACTTCCACTTATGGTCCTATAGCTTAGGGAAATTAAAATCAAAAAGACACAGCCACCCCAAAGTTTGGGATGGCTCTGTTTACAAGAACCTCGTTTACGGTACAAGTTCAATATCGCATAAAGCGAAAAATGGATAAAGAAGTTGTGGTACTTACGTACAATTCAATATCACTCAGCAATGACATCTATGTCATTAGGCCCATAGCAGCATAATGAGTGGATTCAGGTATGATGATTCTAACTGAAATAAGTCACACAGAAAAAGAAACATCATAAGATATCACTAATACACGGAATGTAAACTTGGCTACACAGGAACTGAATTTCAAAACAGAACATGGTCCCAAATTTAGAAAATCAACTTATGCTTGCTTAAGGGGAAAGGTGAGTTGGGGTGCTGCATAAAACCAGAGATTGAAATGAACACAGATAAATTTCCTTAAGCCAAATATGTAATAGACAAGAGCTACTCCTTGCTCAACGAAATGGACTCAAAACCCCATATTAAACGCCTAATAATGTACCTGACTAGTAAGTATCTTAAAACCTATGGATTGCTATGTTTCTGAAAGTGAGTCAATCGTGAGTACAGGGGCAAAAACGCAGCAGTGATAGGATTGGAGAGTTTCGGAGAGCAAATGAAGACCCTTTGAAGTCATATTGCATGGTACCCATTCCACGGGTCTCAACTCTCCAGGTTTAAGGGATTCTTCCTTCAGCTAAAACATGCATGTGGAACCCAGAGTATGATCAACCGTGTGATCGGGAGACGTGTTGAAATATGTCTCAGTTCTCGTCCCCTGGTACTCGGGTGCAACATTCCAGATGCTTTACTAACACTCTCCCGACTTGGAGAGTCAGTGCCTTTAACCTCCTGTTTGGCCCAGTTTGCAAATTCCGCGGAAGATGAACAGGAATAGGGAGTACCAATGAGAGACTAGCTGGAGGTGTCTGGACGGGAAAATTTAACTCTCATTTCCCACCAGGAAGAGGAATTAACCAAAGGCTCAGCGTGCCATGCCGGAACCAGATTAGGGCCTGAAGCAATCCTGCGGTGTTGCGGCCAGCTCACAAGAAATCGAGTTGTAGAAAGGAGCTCAGGGGCACTGTAATTCACAAACCTGCAGAGTTATAAATGACAGCTATCATCCAAAAATATACTGAAGTAAGGCTGCCAAGAGGACTTGAAAGCCGGGCAGAATTGCAGGAAACCGATTTCAGGAGGTAGACTGGAATTGCATTTAAAGCATAGGAAAAGAGGCAGAAGGTCGACAATGATGCACTTGGCCAAAAAGGGCGTATGCGTTTTTTCCTGAATATATTCAGGAAAAAACGCATACGCCCTTTTTGGCCAACCAAGCAAGCTTGCAAAGGAAATCTGCACTACAATGAAGTCTCACTGCCCCCCGGTCAAAAGGGCCATCTGAAAAAAGTGTAAAATCCAGAAAGGCAGGACAGGCCATGGAGAACTGGGAGCCTTGTTATGCTGATGGGCGGGATGTAAATTGCCAACAGCCACTCGGGAGAAGTGTATGGTGTTTCCTGAAACATCTAAAAAACAAAGCAACAGAGCCTAGGGCACTTCCACTTATGGTCCTATAGCTTAGGGAAATTAAAATCAAAAAGACACAGCCACCCCAAAGTTTGGGATGGCTCTGTTTACATGAACCTCGTTTACGGTACAAGTTCAATATCGCATAAAGCGAAAAATGGATAAAGAAGTTGTGGTACTTACGTACAATGCAATATCACTCAGCAATGACATCTATGTCATCAGGCCCATAGCAGCATAATGAGTGGATTCAGGTATGATGATTCTAACTGAAATAAGTCACACAGAAAAAGAAACATCATAAGATATCACTAATACACGGAATGTAAACTTGGCTACACAGGAACTGAATTTCAAAACAGAACATGGTCCCAAATTTAGAAAACCAACTTATGCTTGCTTAAGGGGAAAGGTGAGTTGGGGTGCTGCATAAAACCAGAGATTGAAATGAGCACAGATGAAGTTCCTTAAGCCAAATATGTAATAGACAAGAGCTACTCCTTGCTCAACGAAATGGACTCAAAACCCCATATTAAACGCCAAATAATGTACCTGACTAGTATCTTAAAACCTATGGATTGCTATGTCTCTGAAAGTGAATCAATCGTGAGTACAGGGGCAAAAACGCAGCAGTGATAGGATTGGAGAGTTTTGGTGAGCAAATGAAGACCCTTTGAAGTCATATTGCATGGTACCCATTCCACGGGTCTCAACTCTCCAGGTTTAAGGGATTCTTCCTTCAGCTAAAACATGCATGAGGAACCCAGAGTATGATCAACCGTGTGATCGGGAGACGTGTTGAAATATGTCTCAGTTCTCGTCCCCTGGTACTCGGGTGCAACATTCCAGATGCTTTACTAACACTCTCCCGACTTGGAGAGTCAGTGCCTTTAACCTCCTGTTTGGCCCAGTTTGCAAATTCCGCGGAAGATGAACAGGAATAGGGAGAACCAATGAGAGACTAGCTGGAGGTGTCTGGACGGGAAAATTTAACTCTCATTTCCCACCAGGAAGAGGAATTAACCAAAGGCTCAGCGTGCCGTGCCGGAACCAGATTAGGGCCTGAAGCAATCCTGCGGTGTTGCGGGCAGCTCACAAGAAAGCGAGTTGAAGAAAGGAGCTCAAGAGCACTGTAATTCACAAACCTGCAGAGTTATAAATGACAGCTATCGTCCAAAAATATACTGAAGCAAGGCTGTCAAGCGGACTTGAAAGCGGGCCAAAATTGCAGGAAACCGATTTCAGGAGGTAGACTGGAATTGCATTTAAAGCATAGGAAAAGAGGCAGAACGTCGACAATGATGCACTTGGCCAAAAAGGGCGTATGCGTTTTTTCCTGAATATATTCAGGAAAAAACGCATACGCCCTTTTTGGCCAACCAAGCAAGCTTGCAAAGGAAATCTGCACTACAATGAAGTCTCACTTCCCCCCGGTCAAAAGGGCCATCTGAAAAAAGTGTAAAATCCAGAAAGCCAGGACAGGCCATGGAGAACTGGGAGCCTTGTTATGCTGATGGGCGGGATGTAAATTGCCAACAGCCACTCGGGAGAAGTGTATGGTGTTTCCTGAAACATCTAAAAAACAAAGCAACACAGCCTAGGGCACTTCCACTTATGGTCCTATAGCTTAGGGAAATTAAAATCAAAAAGACACAGCCACCCCAAAGTTTGGGATGGCTCTGTTTACAAGAACCTCGTTTACGGTACAAGTTCAATATCGCAGATAGCAAAAAAAGGATAAAGAAGTTGTGGTACTTACGTACAATGCAATATCACTCAGCAATGACATCTATGTCATCAGGCCCGTAGCAGCATAATGAGTGGATTCAGGTATGATGACTCTAACTGAAATAAGTCACACAGAAACAGAAACATCATAAGATATCACTAATACACGGAATGTAAACTTGGCTACACAGGAACTGAATTTCAAAACAGAACATGGTCCCAAATTTAGAAAATCAACTTATGCTTGCTTAAGGGGAAAGGTGAGTTGGGGTGCTGCATAAAACCAGAGATTGAAATGAACACAGATAAATTTCCTTAAGCCAAATATGTAATAGACAAGAGCTACTCCTTGCTCAACGAAATGGACTCAACACCCCATATTAAACGCCTAAGAATGTGCCTGACTTGTAAGTATCTTAAAACCTATGGATTGCTATGTCTCTGAAAGAGAATCAAGTGTGTTTACAGGGGCAAAAACGCAGCAGTGATAGGATTGGAGAGTTTTGGTGAGCAAATGAAGACCCTTTGAAGTCATATTGCATGGTACCCATTCCACGGGTCTCAACTCTCCAGGTTTAAGGGATTCTTCCTTCAGCTAAAACATGCATGTGGAACCCAGAGTATGATCAACCGTGTGATCGGGAGACGTGTTGAAATATGTCTCAGTTCTCGTCCGCTGGTACTCGGGTGCAACATTCCAGATGCTTTACTAACACTCTCCCGACTTGGAGAGTCAGTGCCTTTAACCTCCTGTTTGGCCCAGTTTGCAAATTCCGCGGAAGATGAACAGGAATAGGGAGAACCAATGAGAGACTAGCTGGAGGTGTCTGGACGGGAAAATTTAACTCTCATTTCCCACCAGGAAGAGGAATTAACCAAAGGCTCAGCGTGCCATGCCGGAACCAGATTAGGGCCTGAAGCAATCCTGCGGTGTTGCGGCCAGCTCACAAGAAAGCGAGTTGAAGAAAGGAGCTCAGGGGCACTGTAATTCACAAACCTGCAGAGTTATAAATGACAGCTATCATCCAAAAATATACTGAAGTAAGGCTGCCAAGAGGACTTGAAAGCCGGGCAGAATTGCAGGAAACCGATTTCAGGAGGTAGACTGGAATTGCATTTAAAGCATAGGAAAAGAGGCAGAAGGTCCACAATGATGCACTTGGCCAAAAAGGGCGTATGCGTTTTTTCCTGAATATATTCAGGAAAAAACGCATACGCCCTTTTTGGCAACCAAGCAAGCTTGCAAAGGAAATCTGCACTACAATGAAGTCTCACTTCCCCCCCCCCCCCCCCCGTCAAAAGGGCCATCTGAAAAAAGTGTAAAATCCAGAAAGGCAGGACAGGCCATGGAGAACTGGGAGCCTTGTTATGATGATGGGCGGGATGTAACTTGCCAACAGCCACTCGGGAGAAGTGTATGGTGTTTCCTGAAACATCTAAAAAACAAAGCAACAGAGCCTAGGGCACTTCCACTTATGGTCCTATAGCTTAGGGAAATTAAAATCAAAAAGACACAGCCACCCCAAAGTTTGGGATGGCTCTGTTTACAAGAACCTCGTTTACGGTACAAGTTCAATATCGCATAAAGCGAAAAATGGATAAAGAAGTTGTGGTACTTACGTACAATGCAATATCACTCAGCAATGACATCTATGTCATCAGGCCCATAGCAGCATAATGAGTGGATTCAGGTATGATGATTCTAACTGAAATAAGTCACACAGAAAAAGAAACATCATAAGATATCACTAATACACGGAATGTAAACTTGGCTACACAGGAACTGAATTTCAAAACAGAACATGGTCCCAAATTTAGAAAATCAACTTATGCTTGCTTAAGGGGAAAGGTGAGTTGGGGTGCTGCATAAAACCAGAGATTGAAATGAGCACAGATAAAGTTCCTTAAGCCAAATATGTAATAGACAAGAGCTACTCCTTGCTCAACGAAATGGACTCAAAACCCCATATTAAACGCCTAATAATGTACCTGACTAGTAAGTATCTTAAAACCTATGGATTGCTATGTCTCTGAAAGTGAATCAATCGTGAGTCAAGGGGCAAAAACGCAGCAGTGATAGGATTGGAGAGTTTTGGTGAGCAAATGAAGATCCTTTGAAGTCATATTGCATGGTACCCATTCCACGGGTCTCCACTCTCCAGGTTTAAGGGATTCTTCCTTCAGCTAAAACATGCATGTGGAACGCAGAGTATGATCCACCGTGTGATCGGGAGACGTGTTCCAATATGTCTCAGTTCTCGTCCCCTGGTACTCGGGTGCAACATTCCAGATGCTTTACTAACACTCTCCCGACTTGGAGAGTCAGTGCCTTTAACCTCCTGTTTGGCCCAGTTTGCAATTTCTGCGGAAGATGAACAGGAATAGGGAGAACCAATGAGAGACTAGCTGGAGGTGTCTGGACGGGCAAATTTAACTCATATTTCACACGATGAAGAGGATTAGCCAAAGGGTCAGCGTGCCGTGCCGTACCCAGATTAGGGCCTGAAGCAATCCTGCGGTGTTGCGGGCAGCTCACAAGAAAGCGAGTTGAAGAAAGGAGCTCAAGAGCACTGTAATTCACAAACCTGCAGAGTTATAAATGACAGCTATCGTCCAAAAATATACTGAAGCAAGGTTGCCAAGCGGACTTGAAAGTGGGCCAAAATTGCAGGAAACCGATTTCAGGAGGTAGACTGGAATTGCATTTAAAGCATAGGAGAAGAGGCAGAACGTCGACAATGATGCACTTAGCCAAAAAGGGCGTATGCGTATTTTCCTGAATATATTCAGGAAAATACGCATACGCCCTTTTTGGCCAACCAAGCAAGCTTGCAAAGGAAATCTGCACTACAATGAAGTCTCACTGCCCCCCGGTCAAAAGGGCCATCTGAAAAAAGTGTAAAATCCAGAAAGCCAGGACAGGCCATGGAGAACTGGGAGCCTTGTTATGCTGATGGGCGGGATGTAAATTGCCAACAGCCACTCGGGAGAAGTGTATGGTGTTTCCTGAAACATCTAAAAAACAAAGCAACAGAGCCTAGGGCACTTCCACTTATGGTCCTATAGCTTAGGGAAATTAAAATCAAAAAGACACAGCCACCCCAAAGTTTGGGATGGCTCTGTTTACAAGAACCTCGTTTACGGTACAAGTTCAATATCGCATAAAGCGAAAAATGGATAAAGAAGTTGTGGTACTTACGTACAATTCAATATCACTCAGCAATGACATCTATGTCATTAGGCCCATAGCAGCATAATGAGTGGATTCAGGTATGATGATTCTAACTGAAATAAGTCACACAGAAAAAGAAACATCATAAGATATCACTAATACACGGAATGTAAACTTGGCTACACAGGAACTGAATTTCAAAACAGAACATGGTCCCAAATTTAGAAAATCAACTTATGCTTGCTTAAGGGGAAAGGTGAGTTGGGGTGCTGCATAAAACCAGAGATTGAAATGAACACAGATAAATTTCCTTAAGCCAAATATGTAATAGACAAGAGCTACTCCTTGCTCAACGAAATGGACTCAAAACCCCATATTAAACGCCTAATAATGTACCTGACTAGTAAGTATCTTAAAACCTATGGATTGCTATGTTTCTGAAAGTGAGTCAATCGTGAGTACAGGGGCAAAAACGCAGCAGTGATAGGATTGGAGAGTTTCGGAGAGCAAATGAAGACCCTTTGAAGTCATATTGCATGGTACCCATTCCACGGGTCTCAACTCTCCAGGTTTAAGGGATTCTTCCTTCAGCTAAAACATGCATGTGGAACCCAGAGTATGATCAACCGTGTGATCGGGAGACGTGTTGAAATATGTCTCAGTTCTCGTCCGCTGGTACTCGGGTGCAACATTCCAGATGCTTTACTAACACTCTCCCGACTTGGAGAGTCAGTGCCTTTAACCTCCTGTTTGGCCCAGTTTGCAAATTCCGCGGAAGATGAACAGGAATAGGGAGAACCAATGAGAGACTAGCTGGAGGTGTCTGGACGGGAAAATTTAACTCTCATTTCCCACCAGGAAGAGGAATTAACCAAAGGCTCAGCGTGCCATGCCGGAACCAGATTAGGGCCTGAAGCAATCCTGCGGTGTTGCGGCCAGCTCACAAGAAAGCGAGTTGAAGAAAGGAGCTCAGGGGCACTGTAATTCACAAACCTGCAGAGTTATAAATGACAGCTATCATCCAAAAATATACTGAAGTAAGGCTGCCAAGAGGACTTGAAAGCCGGGCAGAATTGCAGGAAACCGATTTCAGGAGGTAGACTGGAATTGCATTTAAAGCATAGGAAAAGAGGCAGAAGGTCGACAATGATGCACTTGGCCAAAAAGGGCGTTTGCGTTTTTTCCTGAATATATTCAGGAAAAAACGCATACGCCCTTTTTGGCCAACCAAGCAAGCTTGCAAAGGAAATCTGCACTACAATGAAGTCTCACTTCCCCCCCGTCAAAAGGGCCATCTGAAAAAAGTGTAAAATCCAGAAAGGCAGGACAGGCCATGGAGAACTGGGAGCCTTGTTATGCTGATGGGCGGGATGTAAATTGCCAACAGCCACTCTGGAGAAGTGTATGGTGTTTCCTGAAACATGTAAAAAACAAAGCAACAGAGCCTAGGGCACTTCCACTTATGGTCCTATAGCTTAGGGAAATTAAAATCAAAAAGACACAGCCACCCCAAAGTTTGGGAGGGCTCTGTTTACAAGAACCTCGTTTACGGTACAAGTTCAATATCGCATAAAGCGAAAAATGGATAAAGAAGTTGTGGTACTTACGTACAATGCAATATCACTCAGCAATGACATCTATGTCATCAGGCCCATAGCAGCATAATGAGTGGATTCAGGTATGATGATTCTAACTGAAATAAGTCACACAGAAAAAGAAACATCATAAGATATCACTAATACACGGAATGTAAACTTGGCTACACAGGAACTGAATTTCAAAACAAAACATGGTCCCAAATTTAGAAAATCAACTTATGCTTGCTTAAGGGGAAAGGTGAGTTGGGGTGCTGCATAAAACCAGAGATTGAAATGAGCACAGATAAAGTTCCTTAAGCGAAATATGTAATAGACAAGAGCAACTCCTTGCTCAACGAAATGGACTCAAAACCCCATATTAAACGCCTAATAATGTACCTGACTAGTAAGTATCTTAAAACCTATGGATTGCTATGTCTCTGAAAGTGAATCAATCGTGAGTACAGGGGCAAAAACGCAGCAGTGTTAGGATTGGAGAGTTTTGGTGAGCAAATGAAGACCCTTTGAAGTCATATTGCATGGTACCCATTCCACGGGTCTCAACTCTCCAGGTTTAAGGGATTCTTCCTTCAGCTAAAACATGCATGTGGAACCCAGAGTATGATCAACCGTGTGATCGGGAGACTTGTTCAAATATGTCTCAGTTTTCCTCCTCTGGTACTCGGGTGCAACATTCCAGATGCTTTACTAACACTCTCCCGACTTGGAGAGTCAGTGCCTTTAACCTCCTGTTTGGCCCAGTTTGCAATTTCTGCGGAAGATGAACAGGAATAGGGAGAACCAATGAGAGACTAACTGGAGGTGTCTGGACGGGCAAATTTAACTCTCATTTCCCACCAGGAAGAGGAATTAACCAAAGGCTCAGCGTGCCGTGCCGGAACCAGATTAGAGCCTGAAGCAATCCTGCGGTGTTACAGCCAGCTCACAAGAAAGCGAGTTGAAGAAAGGAGCTCAGGGGCACTGTAATTCACAAACCTGCAGAGTTATAAATGACAGCTATCGTCCAAAAATATACTGAAGTAAGGCTGCCAAGAGGACTTGAAAGCGGGGCAGAATTGCAGGAAACCGATTTCAGGAGGTAGACTGGAATTGCATTTAAAACATAGGAAAAGAGGCAGAACGTTGACAATGATGCACTTGGCCAAAAAGGGCATATGCGTTTTTTCCTGAATATATTCAGGAAAAAACGCATACGACCTTTTTGGCCAACCAAGCAAGCTTGCAAAGGAAATCTGCACTACAATGAAGTCTCACTTACCCCTGGTCAAAAGGGCCATCTGAAAAAAGTGTAAAATCCAGAAAGGCAAGACAGGCCATGGAGAACTGGGAGCCTTGTTATGCTGATGGGCGTGATGTAAATTGCCAACAGGCACTCGGGAGAAGTGTATGGTGTTTCCTGAAATATCTAAAAAACAAAGCAACAGAGCCTAGGGCAGTTCCACTTATGGTCCTATAGCTTAGGGAAATTAAAATCAAAAAGACACAGCGACCCCAAAGTTTGGGACGGCTCTGTTTACAAGAACCTCGTTTACGGTGCAAGTTCAATATTGCAGAAAGTGAAAACTTGATAAAGAAGTTGTGGTACTTACGTACAATGCAATATCACTCAGCAATGAAATCTATGTCATCAGGCCCATAGCAGCATATTGAGTGGATTCAGGTATGATGATTCTAACTGAAATAAGTCACACAGAAAAAGAAACATCATAAGATATCACTAATACACGGAATATAAACCTGGCTACACGGGAACTGGATTACAAAACAGAACAGGGTCTGAAATTTAGAAAATCAACTTATGCTTGCTTAAGGGGAAAGGTGAGTTGGGGTGCTGCATAAAACCAGAGATTGAAATGAACACAGATAAAGTTCCTTAAGCCAAATACGTAATAGACAAGAGCTACTCCTTGCTCAACGAAATGGACTCAAAACCCCATATTAAACGCCTAAGAATGTACCTGACTAGTAATATCTTAAAATCTATGGATTGCTATGTCTCCGAAAGAGAATCAAGCGTGTGTAGAGGGGCATAAACGCAGCAGTGATAGGATTGGAGAGGTTCGGTGAGCAAATGAAGACCCTTTGAAATCATATTGCATGGTACCCATTCCACGGGTCTCAACTCTCCAGGTTTAAGGGATTCTTCCTTCAGCTAAAACATGCATGTGGAACCCAGAGTATGATCAACCGTGTGATCGGGAGACTTGTTCAAATATATCTCAGTTTTCCTCCCCTGGTACTCGGGTGCAACATTCCAGATGCTTTACTAACACTCTCCCGACCTGGACAGTCAGTGCCTTTAACCTCCTGTTTGGCCCAGTTTGCAATTTCTGCGGAAGATGAACAGGAATAGGGAGAACCAATGAGAGAGTAGCTGGAGGTGTCTGGACGGGCAAATTTAACTCTCATTTCCCACCAGGAATAGCAATTAAGCAAAGGCTCAGCGTGCCGTGCCGGAACCAGATTAGGGCCTGAAGCAATCCTGCGGTGTTGCGGCCAGCTCACAAGAAAGCGAGTTGAAGAAAGGAGCTCAGGGGCACTGTAATTCACAAACCTGCAGAGTTATAAATGACAGCTATCGTCCAAAAATATACTGAAGTAAGGCTGCCAAGAGGACTTGAAAGCGGGGCAGAATTGCAGGAAACCGATTTCAGGAGGTAGACTGGAATTGCATTTAAAGCATAGGAAAAGAGGCAGAAGGTCGACAATGATGCACTTGGCCAAAAAGGGCGTATGCGTTTTTTCCTGAATATATTCAGGAAAAAATGCATACGCCCTTTTTGGCCAACCAAGCAAGCTTGCAAAGGAAATCTGCACTACAATGAAGTCTCACTTCCCCCCCCTCAAAAGGGCCATCTGAAAAAAGTGTAAAATCCAGAAAGGCAGGACAGGCCATGGAGAACTGGGAGCCTTGTTATGCTGATGGGCGGGATGTAAATTGCCAACAGCCACTCGGGAGAAGTGTATGGTGTTTCCTGAAACATCTAAAAAACAAAGCAACAGAGCCTAGGGCACTTCCACTTATGGTCCTATAGCTTAGGGAAATTAAAATCAAAAAGACACAGCCACCCCAAAGTTTGGGATGGCTCTGTTTACAAGAACCTCGTTTACGGTACAAGTTCAATATCGCATAAAGCGAAAAATGGATAAAGAAGTTGTGGTACTTATGTACAATGCAATATCACTCAGCAATGACATCTATGTCATCAGGCCCATAGCAGCATAATGAGTGGATTCAGGTATGATGATTCTAACTGAAATAAGTCACACAGAAAAAGAAACATCATAAGATATCACTAATACACGGAATGTAAACTTGGCTACACAGGAACTGAATTTCAAAACAGAACATGGTCCCAAATTTAGAAAACCAACTTATGCTTGCTTAAGGGGAAAGGTGAGTTGGGGTGCTGCATAAAACCAGAGATTGAAATGAGCACAGATAAAGTTCCTTAAGCCAAATATGTAATAGACAAGAGCTACTCCTTGCTCAACGAAATGGACTCAAAACCCCATATTAAACGCCTAATAATGTACCTGACTAGTAAGTATCTTAAAACCTATGGATTGCTATGTCTCTGAAAGTGAATCAATCGTGAGTACAGGGGCAAAAACGCAGCAGTGATAGGATTGGAGAGTTTTGGTGAGCAAATGAAGACCCTTTGAAGTCATATTGCATGGTACCCATTCCACGGGTCTCAACTCTCCAGGTTTAAGGGATTCTTCCTTCAGCTAAAACATGCATGTGGAACCCAGAGTATGATCAACCGTGTGATCGGGAGACGTGTTGAAATATGTCTCAGTTCTCGTCCCCTGGTACTCGGGTGCAACATTCCAGATGCTTTACTAACACTCTCCCGACTTGGAGAGTCAGTGCCTTTAACCTCCTGTTTGGCCCAGTTTGCAAATTCCGCGGAAGATGAACAGGAATAGGGAGAACCAATGAGAGACTAGCTGGAGGTGTCTGGACGGGAAAATTTAACTCTCATTTCCCACCAGGAAGAGGAATTAACCAAAGGCTCAGCGTGCCATGCCGGAACCAGATTAGGGCCTGAAGCAATCCTGCGGTGTTGCAGCCAGCTCACAAGAAAGCGAGTTGAAGAAAGGAGCTCAGGGGCACTGTAATTCACAAACCTGCAGAGTTATAAATGACAGCTATCATCCAAAAATATACTGAAGTAAGGCTGCCAAGAGGACTTCAAAGCCGGGCAGAATTGCAGGAAACCGATTTCAGGAGGTAGACTGGAATTGCATTTAAAGCATAGGAAAAGAGGCAGAAGGTCGACAATGATGCACTTGGCCAAAAAGGGCGTATGCGTTTTTTCCTGAATATATTCAGGAAAAAACGCATACGCCCTTTTTGGCCAACCAAGCAAGCTTGCAAAGGAAATCTGCACTACAATGAAGTCTCACTCCCCCCCCCCCCCCCCGTCAAAAGGGCCATCTGAAAAAAGTGTAAAATCCAGAAAGGCAGGACAGGCCATGGAGAACTGGGAGCCTTGTTATGCTGATGGGCGGGATGTAAATTGCCAACAGCCACTCTGGAGAAGTGTATGGTGTTTCCTGAAACATCTAAAAAACAAAGCAACAGAGCCTAGGGCACTTCCACTTATGGTCCTATAGCTTAGGGAAATTAAAATCAAAAAGACACAGCCACCCCAAAGTTTGGGATGGCTCTGTTTACAAGAAACTCGTTTACGGTACAAGTTCAATATCGCATAAAGCGAAAAATGGATAAAGAAGTTGTGGTACTTACGTACAATGCAATATCACTCAGCAATGACATCTATGTCATCAGGCCCATAGCAGCATAATGAGTGGATTCAGGTATGATGATTCTAACTGAAATAAGTCACACAGAAAAAGAAACATCATAAGATATCACTAATACACGGAATGTAAACTTGGCTACACAGGAACTGAATTTCAAAACAGAACATGGTCCCAAATTTAGAAAATCAACTTATGCTTGCTTAAGGGGAAAGGTGAGTTGGGGTGCTGCATAAAACCAGAGATTGAAATGAGCACAGATAAAGTTCCTTAAGCCAAATATGTAATAGACAAGAGCTACTCCTTGCTCAACGAAATGGACTCAAAACCCCATATTAAACGCCTAATAATGTACCTGACTAGTAAGTATCTTAAAACCTATGGATTGCTATGTCTCTGAAAGTGAATCAATCGTGAGTACAGGGGCAAAAACGCAGCAGTGATAGGATTGGAGAGTTTTGGTGAGCAAATGAAGACCCTTTGAAGTCATATTGCATGGTACCCATTCCACGGGTCTCAACTCTCCAGGTTTAAGGGATTCTTCCTTCAGCTAAAACATGCATGTGGAACCCAGAGTATGATCAACCGTGTGATCGGGAGACGTGTTGAAATATGTCTCAGTTCTCGTCCCCTGGTACTCGGGTGCAACATTCCAGATGCTTTACTAACACTCTCCCGACTTGGAGAGTCAGTGCCTTTATCCTCCTCTTTGGCCCAGTTTGCAAATTCCACGGAAGATGAACAGGAATAGGGAGAACCAATGAGAGACTAGCTGGAGGTGTCTGGACGGGAAAATTTAACTCTCATTTCCCACCAGGAAGAGGAATTAACCAAAGGCTCAGCGTGCCATGCCAGAACCAGATTAGGGCCTGAAGCAATCCTGCGGTGTTGCGGCCAGCTCACAAGAAAGCGAGTTGAAGAAAGGAGCTCAGGGGCACTGTAATTCACAAACCTGCAGAGTTATAAATGACAGCTATCATCCAAAAATATACTGAAGTAAGGCTGCCAAGAGGACTTGAAAGCCGGGCAGAATTGCAGGAAACCGATTTCAGGAGGTAGACTGGAATTGCATTTAAAGCATAGGAAAAGAGGCAGAAGGTCGACAATGATGCACTTGGCCAAAAAGGGCGTATGCGTTTTTTCCTGAATATATTCAGGAAAAAACGCATACGCCCTTTTTGGCCAACCAAGCAAGCTTGCAAAGGAAATCTGCACTACAATGAAGTCTCACTTCCCCCCCCGTCAAAAGGGCCATCTGAAAAAAGTGTAAAATCCAGAAAGGCAGGACAGGCCATGGAGAACTGGGAGCCTTGTTATGCTGATGGGCGGGATGTAAATTGCCAACAGCCACTCGGGAGAAGTGTATGGTGTTTCCTGAAACATCTAAAAAACAAAGCAACAGAGCCTAGGGCACTTCCACTTATGGTCCTATAGCTTAGGGAAATTAAAATCAAAAAGACACAGCCACCCCAAAGTTTGGGATGGCTCTGTTTACAAGAAACTCGTTTACGGTACAAGTTCAATATCGCATAAAGCGAAAAATGGATAAAGAAGTTGTGGTACTTACGTACAATGCAATATCACTCAGCAATGACATCTATGTCATCAGGCCCATAGCAGCATAATGAGTGGATTCAGGTATGATGATTCTAACTGAAATAAGTCACACAGAAAAAGAAACATCATAAGATATCACTAATACACGGAATGTAAACTTGGCTACACAGGAACTGAATTTCAAAACAGAACATGGTCCCAAATTTAGAAAACCAACTTATGCTTGCTTAAGGGGAAAGGTGAGTTGGGGTGCTGCATAAAACCAGAGATTGAAATGAGCACAGATAAAGTTCCTTAAGCCAAATATGTAATAGACAAGAGCTACTCCTTGCTCAACGAAATGGACTCAAAACCCCATATTAAACGCCTAATAATGTACCTGACTAGTAAGTATCTTAAAACCTATGGATTGCTATGTCTCTGAAAGTGAATCAATCGTGAGTACAGGGGCAAAAACGCAGCAGTGATAGGATTGGAGAGTTTTGGTGAGCAAATGAAGACCCTTTGAAGTCATATTGCATGGTACCCATTCCACGGGTCTCAACTCTCCAGGTTTAAGGGATTCTTCCTTCAGCTAAAACATGCATGTGGAACCCAGAGTATGATCAACCGTGTGATCGGGAGACGTGTTGAAATATGTCTCAGTTCTCGTCCCCTGGTACTCGGGTGCAACATTCCAGATGCTTTACTAACACTCTCCCGACTTGGAGAGTCAGTGCCTTTAACCTCCTGTTTGGCCCAGTTTGCAAATTCCGCGGAAGATGAACAGGAATAGGGAGAACCAATGAGAGACTAGCTGGAGGTGTCTGGACGGGAAAATTTAACTCTCATTTCCCACCAGGAAGAGGAATTAACCAAAGGCTCAGCGTGCCATGCCGGAACCAGATTAGGGCCTGAAGCAATCCTGCGGTGTTGCGGCCAGCTCACAAGAAAGCGAGTTGAAGAAAGGAGCTCAGGGGCACTGTAATTCACAAACCTGCAGAGTTATAAATGACAGCTATCATCCAAAAATATACTGAAGTAAGGCTGCCAAGAGGACTTGAAAGCCGGGCAGAATTGCAGGAAACCGATTTCAGGAGGTAGACAGGAATTGCATTTAAAGCATAGGAAAAGAGGCAGAAGGTCGACAATGATGCACTTGTCCAAAAAGGGCGTATGCGTTTTTTCCTGAATATATTCAGGAAAAAACGCATACGCCCTTTTTGGCCAACCAAGCAAGCTTGCAAAGGAAATCTGCACTACAATGAAGTCTCACTTCCCCCCCCTCAAAAGGGCCATCTGAAAAAAGTGTAAAATCCAGAAAGGCAGGACAGGCCATGGAGAACTGGGAGCCTTGTTATGCTGATGGGCGGGATGTAAATTGCCAACAGCCACTCGGGAGAAGTGTATGGTGTTTCCTGAAACATCTAAAAAACAAAGCAACAGAGCCTAGGGCACTTCCACTTATGGTCCTATAGCTTAGGGAAATTAAAATCAAAAAGACACAGCCACCCCAAAGTTTGGGATGGCTCTGTTTACAAGAAACTCGTTTACGGTACAAGTTCAATATCGCATAAAGCGAAAAATGGATAAAGAAGTTGTGGTACTTACGTACAATGCAATATCACTCAGCAATGACATCTATGTCATCAGGCCCATAGCAGCATGATGAGTGGATTCAGGTATGATGATTCTAACTGAAATAAGTCACACAGAAAAAGAAACATCATAAGATATCACTAATACACGGAATGTAAACTTGGCTACACAGGAACTGAATTTCAAAACAGAACATGGTCCCAAATTTAGAAAATCAACTTATGCTTGCTTAAGGGGAAAGGTGAGTTGGGGTGCTGCATAAAACCAGAGATTGAAATGAGCACAGATAAAGTTCCTTAAGCCAAATATGTAATAGACAAGAGCTACTCCTTGCTCAACGAAATGGACTCAAAACCCCATATTAAACGCCTAATAATGTACCTGACTAGTAAGTATCTTAAAACCTATGGATTGCTATGTCTCTGAAAGTGAATCAATCGTGAGTACAGGGGCAAAAACGCAGCAGTGATAGGGTTGGAGAGTTTTGGTGAGCAAATGAAGACCCTTTGAAGTCATATTGCATGGTACCCATTCCACGGGTCTCAACTCTCCAGGTTTAAGGGATTCTTCCTTCAGCTAAAACATGCATGTGGAACCCAGAGTATGATCAACCGTGTGATCGGGAGACGTGTTGAAATATGTCTCAGTTCTCGTCCCCTGGTACTCGGGTGCAACATTCCAGATGCTTTACTAACACTCTCCCGACTTGGAGAGTCAGTGCCTTTAACCTCCTGTTTGGCCCAGTTTGCAAATTCCGCGGAAGATGAACAGGAATAGGGAGAACCAATGAGAGACTAGCTGGAGGTGTCTGGACGGGAAAATTTAACTCTCATTTCCCACCAGGAAGAGGAATTAACCAAAGGCTCAGCGTGCCATGCCGGAACCAGATTAGGGCCTGAAGCAATCCTGCGGTGTTGCAGCCAGCTCACAAGAAAGCGAGTTGAAGAAAGGAGCTCAGGGGCACTGTAATTCACAAACCTGCAGAGTTATAAATGACAGCTATCATCCAAAAATATACTGAAGTAAGGCTGCCAAGAGGACTTGAAAGCCGGGCAGAATTGCAGGAAACCGATTTCAGGAGGTAGACTGGAATTGCATTTAAAGCATAGGAAAAGAGGCAGAAGGTCGACAATGATGCACTTGGCCAAAAAGGGCGTATGCGTTTTTTCCTGAATATATTCAGGAAAAAACGCATACGCCCTTTTTGGCCAACCAAGCAAGCTTGCAAAGGAAATCTGCACTACAATGAAGTCTCACTTCCCCCCCGTCAAAAGGGCCATCTGAAAAAAGTGTAAAATCCAGAAAGGCAGGACAGGCCATGGAGAACTGGGAGCCTTGTTATGCTGATGGGCGGGATGTAAATTGCCAACAGCCACTCTGGAGAAGTGTATGGTGTTTCCTGAAACATCTAAAAAACAAAGCAACAGAGCCTAGGGCACTTCCACTTATGGTCCTATAGCTTAGGGAAATTAAAATCAAAAAGACACAGCCACCCCAAAGTTTGGGATGGCTCTGTTTACAAGAAACTCGTTTACGGTACAAGTTCAATATCGCATAAAGCGAAAAATGGATAAAGAAGTTGTGGTACTTACGTACAATGCACTATCACTCAGCAATGACATCTATGTCATCAGGCCCATAGCAGCATAATGAGTGGATTCAGGTATGATGATTCTAACTGAAATAAGTCACACAGAAAAAGAAACATCATAAGATATCACTAATACACGGAATGTAAACTTGGCTACACAGGAACTGAATTTCAAAACAGAACATGGTCCCAAATTTAGAAAACCAACTTATGCTTGCTTAAGGGGAAAGGTGAGTTGGGGTGCTGCATAAAACCAGAGATTGAAATGAGCACAGATAAAGTTCCTTAAGCCAAATATGTAATAGACAAGAGCTACTCCTTGCTCAACGAAATGGACTCAAAACCCCATATTAAACGCCTAATAATGTACCTGACTAGTAAGTATCTTAAAACCTATGGATTGCTATGTCTCTGAAAGTGAATCAATCGTGAGTACAGGGGCAAAAACGCAGCAGTGATAGGATTGGAGAGTTTTGGTGAGCAAATGAAGACCCTTTGAAGTCATATTGCATGGTACCCATTCCACGGGTCTCAACTCTCCAGGTTTAAGGGATTCTTCCTTCAGCTAAAACATGCATGTGGAACCCAGAGTATGATCAACCGTGTGATCGGGAGACGTGTTGAAATATGTCTCAGTTCTCGTCCCCTGGTACTCGGGTGCAACATTCCAGATGCTTTACTAACACTCTCCCGACTTGGAGAGTCAGTGCCTTTAACCTCCTGTTTGGCCCAGTTTGCAAATTCCGCGGAAGATGAACAGGAATAGGGAGAACCAATGAGAGACTAGCTGGAGGTGTCTGGACGGGAAAATTTAACTCTCATTTCCCACCAGGAAGAGGAATTAACCAAAGGCTCAGCGTGCCATGCCGGAACCAGATTAGGGCCTGAAGCAATCCTGCGGTGTTGCGGCCAGCTCACAAGAAAGCGAGTTGAAGAAAGGAGCTCAGGGGCACTGTAATTCACAAACCTGCAGAGTTATAAATGACAGCTATCATCCAAAAATATACTGAAGTAAGGCTGCCAAGAGGACTTGAAAGCCGGGCAGAATTGCAGGAAACCGATTTCAGGAGGTAGACAGGAATTGCATTTAAAGCATAGGAAAAGAGGCAGAAGGTCGACAATGATGCACTTGTCCAAAAAGGGCGTATGCGTTTTTTCCTGAATATATTCAGGAAAAAACGCATACGCCCTTTTTGGCCAACCAAGCAAGCTTGCAAAGGAAATCTGCACTACAATGAAGTCTCACTTCCCCCCCCTCAAAAGGGCCATCTGAAAAAAGTGTAAAATCCAGAAAGGCAGGACAGGCCATGGAGAACTGGGAGCCTTGTTATGCTGATGGGCGGGATGTAAATTGCCAACAGCCACTCGGGAGAAGTGTATGGTGTTTCCTGAAACATCTAAAAAACAAAGCAACAGAGCCTAGGGCACTTCCACTTATGGTCCTATAGCTTAGGGAAATTAAAATCAAAAAGACACAGCCACCCCAAAGTTTGGGATGGCTCTGTTTACAAGAAACTCGTTTACGGTACAAGTTCAATATCGCATAAAGCGAAAAATGGATAAAGAAGTTGTGGTACTTACGTACAATGCAATATCACTCAGCAATGACATCTATGTCATCAGGCCCATAGCAGCATGATGAGTGGATTCAGGTATGATGATTCTAACTGAAATAAGTCACACAGAAAAAGAAACATCATAAGATATCACTAATACACGGAATGTAAACTTGGCTACACAGGAACTGAATTTCAAAACAGAACATGGTCCCAAATTTAGAAAATCAACTTATGCTTGCTTAAGGGGAAAGGTGAGTTGGGGTGCTGCATAAAACCAGAGATTGAAATGAGCACAGATAAAGTTCCTTAAGCCAAATATGTAATAGACAAGAGCTACTCCTTGCTCAACGAAATGGACTCAAAACCCCATATTAAACGCCTAATAATGTACCTGACTAGTAAGTATCTTAAAACCTATGGATTGCTATGTCTCTGAAAGTGAATCAATCGTGAGTACAGGGGCAAAAACGCAGCAGTGATAGGGTTGGAGAGTTTTGGTGAGCAAATGAAGACCCTTTGAAGTCATATTGCATGGTACCCATTCCACGGGTCTCAACTCTCCAGGTTTAAGGGATTCTTCCTTCAGCTAAAACATGCATGTGGAACCCAGAGTATGATCAACCGTGTGATCGGGAGACGTGTTGAAATATGTCTCAGTTCTCGTCCCCTGGTACTCGGGTGCAACATTCCAGATGCTTTACTAACACTCTCCCGACTTGGAGAGTCAGTGCCTTTAACCTCCTGTTTGGCCCAGTTTGCAAATTCCGCGGAAGATGAACAGGAATAGGGAGAACCAATGAGAGACTAGCTGGAGGTGTCTGGACGGGAAAATTTAACTCTCATTTCCCACCAGGAAGAGGAATTAACCAAAGGCTCAGCGTGCCATGCCGGAACCAGATTAGGGCCTGAAGCAATCCTGCGGTGTTGCGGCCAGCTCACAAGAAAGCGAGTTGAAGAAAGGAGCTCAGGGGCACTGTAATTCACAAACCTGCAGAGTTATAAATGACAGCTATCATCCAAAAATATACTGAAGTAAGTCTGCCAAGAGGACTTGAAAGCCGGGCAGAATTGCAGGAAACCGATTTCAGGAGGTAGACTGGAATTGCATTTAAAGCATAGGAAAAGAGGCAGAAGGTCGACAATGATGCACTTGGCCAAAAAGGGCGTATGCGTGTTTTCCTGAATATATTCAGGAAAAAACGCATACGCCCTTTTTGGCCAACCAAGCAAGCTTGCAAAGGAAATCTGCACTACAATGAAGTCTCACTTCCCCCCCGTCAAAAGGGCCATCTGAAAAAAGTGTAAAATCCAGAAAGGCAGGACAGGCCATGGAGAACTGGGAGCCTTGTTATGCTGATGGGCGGGATGTAAATTGCCAACAGCCACTCGGGAGAAGTGTATGGTGTTTCCTGAAACATCTAAAAAACAAAGCAACAGAGCCTAGGGCACTTCCACTTATGGTCCTATAGCTTAGGGAAATTAAAATCAAAAAGACACAGCCACCCCAAAGTTTGGGATGGCTCTGTTTACAAGAAACTCGTTTACGGTACAAGTTCAATATCGCATAAAGCGAAAAATGGATAAAGAAGTTGTGGTACTTACGTACAATGCACTATCACTCAGCAATGACATCTATGTCATCAGGCCCATAGCAGCATAATGAGTGGATTCAGGTATGATGATTCTAACTGAAATAAGTCACACAGAAAAAGAAACATCATAAGATATCACTAATACACGGAATGTAAACTTGGCTACACAGGAACTGAATTTCAAAACAGAACATGGTCCCAAATTTAGAAAATCAACTTATGCTTGCTTAAGGGGAAAGGTGAGTTGGGGTGCTGCATAAAACCAGAGATTGAAATGAGCACAGATAAAGTTCCTTAAGCCAAATATGTAATAGACAAGAGCTACTCCTTGCTCAACGAAATGGACTCAAAACCCCATATTAAACGCCTAATAATGTACCTGACTAGTAAGTATCTTAAAACCTATGGATTGCTATGTCTCTGAAAGTGAATCAATCGTGAGTACAGGGGCAAAAACGCAGCAGTGATAGGATTGGAGAGTTTTGGTGAGCAAATGAAGACCCTTTGAAGTCATATTGCATGGTACCCATTCCACGGGTCTCAACTCTCCAGGTTTAAGGGATTCTTCCTTCAGCTAAAACATGCATGTGGAACCCAGAGTATGATCAACCGTGTGATCGGGAGACGTGTTGAAATATGTCTCAGTTCTCGTCCCCTGGTACTCGGGTGCAACATTCCAGATGCTTTACTAACACTCTCCCGACTTGGAGAGTCAGTGCCTTTAACCTCCTGTTTGGCCCAGTTTGCAAATTCCGCGGAAGATGAACAGGAATAGGGAGAACCAATGAGAGACTAGCTGGAGGTGTCTGGACGGGAAAATTTAACTCTCATTTCCCACCAGGAAGAGGAATTAACCAAAGGCTCAGCGTGCCATGCCGGAACCAGATTAGGGCCTGAAGCAATCCTGCGGTGTTGCGGCCAGCTCACAAGAAAGCGAGTTGAAGAAAGGAGCTCAGGGGCACTGTAATTCACAAACCTGCAGAGTTATAAATGACAGCTATCATCCAAAAATATACTGAAGTAAGGCTGCCAAGAGGACTTGAAAGCCGGGCAGAATTGCAGGAAACCGATTTCAGGAGGTAGACTGGAATTGCATTTAAGGCATAGGAAAAGAGGCAGAAGGTCGACAATGATGCACTTGGCCAAAAAGGGCGTATGCGTTTTTTCCTGAATATATTCAGGAAAAAAAACGCATACGCCCTTTTTGGCCAACCAAGCAAGCTTGCAAAGGAAATCTGCACTACAATGAAGTCTCACTTCCCCCCCGTCAAAAGGGCCATCTGAAAAAAGTGTAAAATCCAGAAAGGCAGGACAGGCCATGGAGAACTGGGAGCCTTGTTATGCTGATGGGCGGGATGTAAATTGCCAACAGCCACTCGGGAGAAGTGTATGGTGTTTCCTGAAACATCTAAAAAACAAAGCAACAGAGCCTAGGGCACTTCCACTTATGGTCCTATAGCTTAGGGAAATTAAAATCAAAAAGACACAGCCACCCCAAAGTTTGGGATGGCTCTGTTTACAAGAAACTCGTTTACGGTACAAGTTCAATATCGCATAAAGCGAAAAATGGATAAAGAAGTTGTGGTACTTACGTACAATGCAATATCACTCAGCAATGACATCTATGTCATCAGGCCCATAGCAGCATGATGAGTGGATTCAGGTATGATGATTCTAACTGAAATAAGTCACACAGAAAAAGAAACATCATAAGATATCACTAATACACGGAATGTAAACTTGGCTACACAGGAACTGAATTTCAAAACAGAACATGGTCCCAAATTTAGAAAACCAACTTATGCTTGCTTAAGGGGAAAGGTGAGTTGGGGTGCTGCATAAAACCAGAGATTGAAATGAGCACAGATAAAGTTCCTTAAGCCAAATATGTAATAGACAAGAGCTACTCCTTGCTCAACGAAATGGACTCAAAACCCCATATTAAACGCCTAATAATGTACCTGACTAGTAAGTATCTTAAAACCTATGGATTGCTATGTCTCTGAAAGTGAATCAATCGTGAATACAGGGGCAAAAACGCAGCAGTGATAGGATTGGAGAGTTTTGGTGAGCAAATGAAGACCCTTTGAAGTCATATTGCATGGTACCCATTCCACGGGTCTCAACTCTCCAGGTTTAAGGGATTCTTCCTTCAGCTAAAACATGCATGTGGAACCCAGAGTATGATCAACCGTGTGATCGGGAGACGTGTTGAAATATGTCTCAGTTCTCGTCCCCTGGTACTCGGGTGCAACATTCCAGATGCTTTACTAACACTCTCCCGACTTGGAGAGTCAGTGCCTTTAACCTCCTGTTTGGCCCAGTTTGCAAATTCCGCGGAAGATGAACAGGAATAGGGAGAACCAATGAGAGACTAGCTGGAGGTGTCTGGACGGGAAAATTTAACTCTCATTTCCCACCAGGAAGAGGAATTAACCAAAGGCTCAGCGTGCCATGCCGGAACCAGATTAGGGCCTGAAGCAATCCTGCGGTGTTGCGGCCAGCTCACAAGAAAGCGAGTTGAAGAAAGGAGCTCAGGGGCACTGTAATTCACAAACCTGCAGAGTTATAAATGACAGCTATCATCCAAAAATATACTGAAGTAAGGCTGCCAAGAGGACTTGAAAGCCGGGCAGAATTGCAGGAAACCGATTTCAGGAGGTAGACAGGAATTGCATTTAAAGCATAGGAAAAGAGGCAGAAGGTCGACAATGATGCACTTGGCCAAAAAGGGCGTATGCGTTTTTTCCTGAATATATTCAGGAAAAAACGCATACGCCCTTTTTGGCCAACCAAGCAAGCTTGCAAAGGAAATCTGCACTACAATGAAGTCTCACTTCCCCCCCGTCAAAAGGGCCATCTGAAAAAAGTGTAAAATCCAGAAAGGCAGGACAGGCCATGGAGAACTGGGAGCCTTGTTATGCTGATGGGCGGGATGTAAATTGCCAACAGCCACTCGGGAGAAGTGTATGGTGTTTCCTGAAACATCTAAAAAACAAAGCAACAGAGCCTAGGGCACTTCCACTTATGGTCCTATAGCTTAGGGAAATTAAAATCAAAAAGACACAGCCACCCCAAAGTTTGGGATGGCTCTGTTTACAAGAAACTCGTTTACGGTACAAGTTCAATATCGCATAAAGCGAAAAATGGATAAAGAAGTTGTGGTACTTACGTACAATGCACTATCACTCAACAATGACATCTATGTCATCAGGCCCATAGCAGCATAATGAGTGGATTCAGGTATGATGATTCTAACTGAAATAAGTCACACAGAAAAAGAAACATCATAAGATATCACTAATACACGGAATGTAAACTTGGCTACACAGGAACTGAATTTCAAAACAGAACATGGTCCCAAATTTAGAAAACCAACTTATGCTTGCTTAAGGGGAAAGGTGAGTTGGGGTGCTGCATAAAACCAGAGATTGAAATGAGCACAGATAAAGTTCCTTAAGCCAAATATGTAATAGACAAGAGCTACTCCTTGCTCAACGAAATGGACTCAAAACCCCATATTAAACGCCTAATAATGTACCTGACTAGTAAGTATCTTAAAACCTATGGATTGCTATGTCTCTGAAAGTGAATCAATCGTGAGTACAGGGGCAAAAACGCAGCAGTGATAGGATTGGAGAGTTTTGGTGAGCAAATGAAGACCCTTTGAAGTCATATTGCATGGTACCCATTCCACGGGTCTCAACTCTCCAGGTTTAAGGGATTCTTCCTTCAGCTAAAACATGCATGTGGAACCCAGAGTATGATCAACCGTGTGATCGGGAGACGTGTTGAAATATGTCTCAGTTCTCGTCCCCTGGTACTCGGGTGCAACATTCCAGATGCTTTACTAACACTCTCCCGACTTGGAGAGTCAGTGCCTTTAACCTCCTGTTTGGCCCAGTTTGCAAATTCCGCGGAAGATGAACAGGAATAGGGAGAACCAATGAGAGACTAGCTGGAGGTGTCTGGACGGGAAAATTTAACTCTCATTTCCCACCAGGAAGAGGAATTAACCAAAGGCTCAGCGTGCCATGCCGGAACCAGATTAGGGCCTGAAGCAATCCTGCGGTGTTGCGGCCAGCTCACAAGAAAGCGAGTTGAAGAAAGGAGCTCAGGGGCACTGTAATTCACAAACCTGCAGAGTTATAAATGACAGCTATCATCCAAAAATATACTGAAGTAAGGCTGCCAAGAGGACTTGAAAGCCGGGCAGAATTGCAGGAAACCGATTTCAGGAGGTAGACTGGAATTGCATTTAAGGCATAGGAAAAGAGGCAGAAGGTCGACAATGATGCACTTGGCCAAAAAGGGCGTATGCGTTTTTTCCTGAATATATTCAGGAAAAAAAACGCATACGCCCTTTTTGGCCAACCAAGCAAGCTTGCAAAGGAAATCTGCACTACAATGAAGTCTCACTTCCCCCCCGTCAAAAGGGCCATCTGAAAAAAGTGTAAAATCCAGAAAGGCAGGACAGGCCATGGAGAACTGGGAGCCTTGTTATGCTGATGGGCGGGATGTAAATTGCCAACAGCCACTCGGGAGAAGTGTATGGTGTTTCCTGAAACATCTAAAAAACAAAGCAACAGAGCCTAGGGCACTTCCACTTATGGTCCTATAGCTTAGGGAAATTAAAATCAAAAAGACACAGCCACCCCAAAGTTTGGGATGGCTCTGTTTACAAGAAACTCGTTTACGGTACAAGTTCAATATCGCATAAAGCGAAAAATGGATAAAGAAGTTGTGGTACTTACGTACAATGCAATATCACTCAGCAATGACATCTATGTCATCAGGCCCATAGCAGCATGATGAGTGGATTCAGGTATGATGATTCTAACTGAAATAAGTCACACAGAAAAAGAAACATCATAAGATATCACTAATACACGGAATGTAAACTTGGCTACACAGGAACTGAATTTCAAAACAGAACATGGTCCCAAATTTAGAAAACCAACTTATGCTTGCTTAAGGGGAAAGGTGAGTTGGGGTGCTGCATAAAACCAGAGATTGAAATGAGCACAGATAAAGTTCCTTAAGCCAAATATGTAATAGACAAGAGCTACTCCTTGCTCAACGAAATGGACTCAAAACCCCATATTAAACGCCTAATAATGTACCTGACTAGTAAGTATCTTAAAACCTATGGATTGCTATGTCTCTGAAAGTGAATCAATCGTGAATACAGGGGCAAAAACGCAGCAGTGATAGGATTGGAGAGTTTTGGTGAGCAAATGAAGACCCTTTGAAGTCATATTGCATGGTACCCATTCCACGGGTCTCAACTCTCCAGGTTTAAGGGATTCTTCCTTCAGCTAAAACATGCATGTGGAACCCAGAGTATGATCAACCGTGTGATCGGGAGACGTGTTGAAATATGTCTCAGTTCTCGTCCCCTGGTACTCGGGTGCAACATTCCAGATGCTTTACTAACACTCTCCCGACTTGGAGAGTCAGTGCCTTTAACCTCCTGTTTGGCCCAGTTTGCAAATTCCGCGGAAGATGAACAGGAATAGGGAGAACCAATGAGAGACTAGCTGGAGGTGTCTGGACGGGAAAATTTAACTCTCATTTCCCACCAGGAAGAGGAATTAACCAAAGGCTCAGCGTGCCATGCCGGAACCAGATTAGGGCCTGAAGCAATCCTGCGGTGTTGCGGCCAGCTCACAAGAAAGCGAGTTGAAGAAAGGAGCTCAGGGGCACTGTAATTCACAAACCTGCAGAGTTATAAATGACAGCTATCATCCAAAAATATACTGAAGTAAGGCTGCCAAGAGGACTTGAAAGCCGGGCAGAATTGCAGGAAACCGATTTCAGGAGGTAGACAGGAATTGCATTTAAAGCATAGGAAAAGAGGCAGAAGGTCGACAATGATGCACTTGGCCAAAAAGGGCGTATGCGTTTTTTCCTGAATATATTCAGGAAAAAACGCATACGCCCTTTTTGGCCAACCAAGCAAGCTTGCAAAGGAAATCTGCACTACAATGAAGTCTCACTTCCCCCCCGTCAAAAGGGCCATCTGAAAAAAGTGTAAAATCCAGAAAGGCAGGACAGGCCATGGAGAACTGGGAGCCTTGTTATGCTGATGGGCGGGATGTAAATTGCCAACAGCCACTCGGGAGAAGTGTATGGTGTTTCCTGAAACATCTAAAAAACAAAGCAACAGAGCCTAGGGCACTTCCACTTATGGTCCTATAGCTTAGGGAAATTAAAATCAAAAAGACACAGCCACCCCAAAGTTTGGGATGGCTCTGTTTACAAGAAACTCGTTTACGGTACAAGTTCAATATCGCATAAAGCGAAAAATGGATAAAGAAGTTGTGGTACTTACGTACAATGCACTATCACTCAACAATGACATCTATGTCATCAGGCCCATAGCAGCATAATGAGTGGATTCAGGTATGATGATTCTAACTGAAATAAGTCACACAGAAAAAGAAACATCATAAGATATCACTAATACACGGAATGTAAACTTGGCTACACAGGAACTGAATTTCAAAACAGAACATGGTCCCAAATTTAGAAAACCAACTTATGCTTGCTTAAGGGGAAAGGTGAGTTGGGGTGCTGCATAAAACCAGAGATTGAAATGAGCACAGATAAAGTTCCTTAAGCCAAATATGTAATAGACAAGAGCTACTCCTTGCTCAACGAAATGGACTCAAAACCCCATATTAAACGCCTAATAATGTACCTGACTAGTAAGTATCTTAAAACCTATGGATTGCTATGTCTCTGAAAGTGAATCAATCGTGAGTACAGGGGCAAAAACGCAGCAGTGATAGGATTGGAGAGTTTTGGTGAGCAAATGAAGACCCTTTGAAGTCATATTGCATGGTACCCATTCCACGGGTCTCAACTCTCCAGGTTTAAGGGATTCTTCCTTCAGCTAAAACATGCATGTGGAACCCAGAGTATGATCAACCGTGTGATCGGGAGACGTGTTGAAATATGTCTCAGTTCTCGTCCCCTGGTACTCGGGTGCAACATTCCAGATGCTTTACTAACACTCTCCCGACTTGGAGAGTCAGTGCCTTTAACCTCCTGTTTGGCCCAGTTTGCAAATTCCGCGGAAGATGAACAGGAATAGGGAGAACCAATGAGAGACTAGCTGGAGGTGTCTGGACGGGAAAATTTAACTCTCATTTCCCACCAGGAAGAGGAATTAACCAAAGGCTCAGCGTGCCATGCCGGAACCAGATTAGGGCCTGAAGCAATCCTGCGGTGTTGCGGCCAGCTCACAAGAAAGCGAGTTGAAGAAAGGAGCTCAGGGGCACTGTAATTCACAAACCTGCAGAGTTATAAATGACAGCTATCATCCAAAAATATACTGAAGTAAGGCTGCCAAGAGGACTTGAAAGCCGGGCAGAATTGCAGGAAACCGATTTCAGGAGGTAGACTGGAATTGCATTTAAAGCATAGGAAAAGAGGCAGAAGGTCGACAATGATGCACTTGGCCAAAAAGGGCGTATGCGTTTTTTCCTGAATATATTCAGGAAAAAACGCATACGCCCTTTTTGGCCAACCAAGCAAGCTTGCAAAGGAAATCTGCACTACAATGAAGTCGCACTTCCCCCCCCGTCAAAAGGGCCATCTGAAAAAAGTGTAAAATCCAGAAAGGCAGGACAGGCCATGGAGAACTGGGAGCCTTGTTATGCTGATGGGCGGGATGTAAATTGCCAACAGCCACTCGGGAGAAGTGTATGGTGTTTCCTGAAACATCTAAAAAACAAAGCAACAGAGCCTAGGGCACTTCCACTTATGGTCCTATAGCTTAGGGAAATTAAAATCAAAAAGACACAGCCACCCCAAAGTTTGGGATGGCTCTGTTTACAAGAAACTCGTTTACGGTACAAGTTCAATATCGCATAAAGCGAAAAATGGATAAAGAAGTTGTGGTACTTACGTACAATGCAATATCACTCAGCAATGACATCTATGTCATCAGGCCCATAGCAGCATAATGAGTGGATTCAGGTATGATGATTCTAACTGAAATAAGTCACACAGAAAAAGAAACATCATAAGATATCACTAATACACGGAATGTAAACTTGGCTACACAGGAACTGAATTTCAAAACAGAACATGGTCCCAAATTTAGAAAACCAACTTATGCTTGCTTAAGGGGAAAGGTGAGTTGGGGTGCTGCATAAAACCAGAGATTGAAATGAGCACAGATAAAGTTCCTTAAGCCAAATATGTAATAGACAAGAGCTACTCCTTGCTCAACGAAATGGGCTCAAAACCCCATATTAAACGCCTAATAATGTACCTGACTAGTAAGTATCTTAAAACCTATGGATTGCTATGTCTCTGAAAGTGAATCAATCGTGAGTACAGGGGCAAAAACGCAGCAGTGATAGGATTGGAGAGTTTTGGTGAGCAAATGAAGACCCTTTGAAGTCATATTGCATGGTACCCATTCCACGGGTCTCAACTCTCCAGGTTTAAGGGATTCTTCCTTCAGCTAAAACATGCATGTGGAACCCAGAGTATGATCAACCGTGTGATCGGGAGACGTGTTGAAATATGTCTCAGTTCTCGTCCCCTGGTACTCGGGTGCAACATTCCAGATGCTTTACTAACACTCTCCCGACTTGGAGAGTCAGTGCCTTTAACCTCCTGTTTGGCCCAGTTTGCAAATTCCGCGGAAGATGAACAGGAATAGGGAGAACCAATGAGAGACTAGCTGGAGGTGTCTGGACGGGAAAATTTAACTCTCATTTCCCACCAGGAAGAGGAATTAACCAAAGGCTCAGCGTGCCATGCCGGAACCAGATTAGGGCCTGAAGCAATCCTGCGGTGTTGCGGCCAGCTCACAAGAAAGCGAGTTGAAGAAAGGAGCTCAGGGGCACTGTAATTCACAAACCTGCAGAGTTATAAATGACAGCTATCATCCAAAAATATACTGAAGTAAGGCTGCCAAGAGGACTTGAAAGCCGGGCAGAATTGCAGGAAACCGATTTCAGGAGGTAGACAGGAATTGCATTTAAAGCATAGGAAAAGAGGCAGAAGGTCGACAATGATGCACTTGTCCAAAAAGGGCGTATGCGTTTTTTCCTGAATATATTCAGGAAAAAACGCATACGCCCTTTTTGGCCAACCAAGCAAGCTTGCAAAGGAAATCTGCACTACAATGAAGTCTCACTTCCCCCCCCTCAAAAGGGCCATCTGAAAAAAGTGTAAAATCCAGAAAGGCAGGACAGGCCATGGAGAACTGGGAGCCTTGTTATGCTGATGGGCGGGATGTAAATTGCCAACAGCCACTCGGGAGAAGTGTATGGTGTTTCCTGAAACATCTAAAAAACAAAGAAACAGAGCCTAGGGCACTTCCACTTATGGTCCTATAGCTTAGGGAAATTAAAATCAAAAAGACACAGCCACCCCAAAGTTTGGGATGGCTCTGTTTACAAGAAACTCGTTTACGGTACAAGTTCAATATCGCATAAAGCGAAAAATGGATAAAGAAGTTGTGGTACTTACGTACAATGCACTATCACTCAGCAATGACATCTATGTCATCAGGCCCATAGCAGCATAATGAGTGGATTCAGGTATGATGATTCTAACTGAAATAAGTCACACAGAAAAAGAAACATCATAAGATATCACTAATACACGGAATGTAAACTTGGCTACACAGGAACTGAATTTCAAAACAGAACATGGTCCCAAATTTAGAAAACCAACTTATGCTTGCTTAAGGGGAAAGGTGAGTTGGGGTGCTGCATAAAACCAGAGATTGAAATGAGCACAGATAAAGTTCCTTAAGCCAAATATGTAATAGACAAGAGCTACTCCTTGCTCAACGAAATGGACTCAAAACCCCATATTAAACGCCTAATAATGTACCTGACTAGTAAGTATCTTAAAACCTATGGATTCCTATGTCTCTGAAAGTGAATCAATCGTGAGTACAGGGGCAAAAACGCAGCAGTGATAGGATTGGAGAGTTTTGGTGAGCAAATGAAGACCCTTTGAAGTCATATTGCATGGTACCCATTCCACGGGTCTCAACTCTCCAGGTTTAAGGGATTCTTCCTTCAGCTAAAACATGCATGTGGAACCCAGAGTATGATCAACCGTGTGATCGGGAGACGTGTTGAAATATGTCTCAGTTCTCGTCCCCTGGTACTCGGGTGCAACATTCCAGATGCTTTACTAACACTCTCCCGACTTGGAGAGTCAGTGCCTTTAACCTCCTGTTTGGCCCAGTTTGCAAATTCCGCGGAAGATGAACAGGAATAGGGAGAACCAATGAGAGACTAGCTGGAGGTGTCTGGACGGGAAAATTTAACTCTCATTTCCCACCAGGAAGAGGAATTAACCAAAGGCTCAGCGTGCCATGCCGGAACCAGATTAGGGCCTGAAGCAATCCTGCAGTGTTGCGGCCAGCTCACAAGAAAGCGAGTTGAAGAAAGGAGCTCAGGGGCACTGTAATTCACAAACCTGCAGAGTTATAAATGACAGCTATCATCCAAAAATATACTGAAGTAAGGCTGCCAAGAGGACTTGAAAGCCGGGCAGAATTGCAGGAAACCGATTTCAGGAGGTAGACAGGAATTGCATTTAAAGCATAGGAAAAGAGGCAGAAGGTCGACAATGATGCACTTGTCCAAAAAGGGCGTATGCGTTTTTTCCTGAATATATTCAGGAAAAAACGCATACGCCCTTTTTGGCCAACCAAGCAAGCTTGCAAAGGAAATCTGCACTACAATGAAGTCTCACTTCCCCCCCCTCAAAAGGGCCATCTGAAAAAAGTGTAAAATCCAGAAAGGCAGGACAGGCCATGGAGAACTGGGAGCCTTGTTATGCTGATGGGCGGGATGTAAATTGCCAACAGCCACTCGGGAGAAGTGTATGGTGTTTCCTGAAGCATCTAAAAAACAAAGCAACAGAGCCTAGGGCACTTCCACTTATGGTCCTATAGCTTAGGGAAATTAAAATCAAAAAGACACAGCCACCCCAAAGTTTGGGATGGCTCTGTTTACAAGAAACTCGTTTACGGTACAAGTTCAATATCGCATAAAGCGAAAAATGGATAAAGAAGTTGTGGTACTTACGTACAATGCACTATCACTCAGCAATGACATCTATGTCATCAGGCCCATAGCAGCATGATGAGTGGATTCAGGTATGATGATTCTAACTGAAATAAGTCACACAGAAAAAGAAACATCATAAGATATCACTAATACACGGAATGTAAACTTGGCTACACAGGAACTGAATTTCAAAACAGAACATGGTCCCAAATTTAGAAAACCAACTTATGCTTGCTTAAGGGGAAAGGTGAGTTGGGGTGCTGCATAAAACCAGAGATTGAAATGAGCACAGATAAAGTTCCTTAAGCCAAATATGTAATAGACAAGAGCTACTCCTTGCTCAACGAAATGGACTCAAAACCCCATATTAAACGCCTAATAATGTACCTGACTAGTAAGTATCTTAAAACCTATGGATTGCTATGTCTCTGAAAGTGAATCAATCGTGAGTACAGGGGCAAAAACGCAGCAGTGATAGGATTGGAGAGTTTTGGTGAGCAAATGAAGACCCTTTGAAGTCATATTGCATGGTACCCATTCCACGGGTCTCAACTCTCCAGGTTTAAGGGATTCTTCCTTCAGCTAAAACATGCATGTGGAACCCAGAGTATGATCAACCGTGTGATCGGGAGACGTGTTGAAATATGTCTCAGTTCTCGTCCCCTGGTACTCGGGTGCAACATTCCAGATGCTTTACTAACACTCTCCCGACTTGGAGAGTCAGTGCCTTTAACCTCCTGTTTGGCCCAGTTTGCAAATTCCGCGGAAGATGAACAGGAATAGGGAGAACCAATGAGAGACTAGCTGGAGGTGTCTGGACGGGAAAATTTAACTCTCATTTCCCACCAGGAAGAGGAATTAACCAAAGGCTCAGCGTGCCATGCCGGAACCAGATTAGGGCCTGAAGCAATCCTGCGGTGTTGCGGCCAGCTCACAAGAAAGCGAGTTGAAGAAAGGAGCTCAGGGGCACTGTAATTCACAAACCTGCAGAGTTATAAATGACAGCTATCATCCAAAAATATACTGAAGTAAGGCTGCCAAGAGGACTTGAAAGCCGGGCAGAATTGCAGGAAACCGATTTCAGGAGGTAGACAGGAATTGCATTTAAAGCATAGGAAAAGAGGCAGAAGGTCGACAATGATGCACTTGTCCAAAAAGGGCGTATGCGTTTTTTCCTGAATATATTCAGGAAAAAACGCATACGCCCTTTTTGGCCAACCAAGCAAGCTTGCAAAGGAAATCTGCACTACAATGAAGTCTCACTTCCCCCCCCCTCAAAAGGGCCATCTGAAAAAAGTGTAAAATCCAGAAAGGCAGGACAGGCCATGGAGAACTGGGAGCCTTGTTATGCTGATGGGCGGGATGTAAATTGCCAACAGCCACTCGGGAGAAGTGTATGGTGTTTCCTGAAACATCTAAAAAACAAAGCAACAGAGCCTAGGGCACTTCCACTTATGGTCCTATAGCTTAGGGAAATTAAAATCAAAAAGACACAGCCACCCCAAAGTTTGGGATGGCTCTGTTTACAAGAAACTCGTTTACGGTACAAGTTCAATATCGCATAAAGCGAAAAATGGATAAAGAAGTTGTGGTACTTACGTACAATGCACTATCACTCAGCAATGACATCTATGTCATCAGGCCCATAGCAGCATGATGAGTGGATTCAGGTATGATGATTCTAACTGAAATAAGTCACACAGAAAAAGAAACATCATAAGATATCACTAATACACGGAATGTAAACTTGGCTACACAGGAACTGAATTTCAAAACAGAACATGGTCCCAAATTTAGAAAATCAACTTATGCTTGCTTAAGGGGAAAGGTGAGTTGGGGTGCTGCATAAAACCAGAGATTGAAATGAGCACAGATAAAGTTCCTTAAGCCAAATATGTAATAGTCAAGAGCTACTCCTTGCTCAACGAAATGGACTCAAAACCCCATATTAAACGCCTAATAATGTACCTGACTAGTAAGTATCTTAAAACCTATGGATTGCTATGTCTCTGAAAGTGAATCAATCGTGAGTACAGGGGCAAAAACGCAGCAGTGATAGGATTGGAGAGTTTTGGTGAGCAAATGAAGACCCTTTGAAGTCATATTGCATGGTACCCATTCCACGGGTCTCAACTCTCCAGGTTTAAGGGATTCTTCCTTCAGCTAAAACATGCATGTGGAACCCAGAGTATGATCAACCGTGTGATCGGGAGACGTGTTGAAATATGTCTCAGTTCTCGTCCCCTGGTACTCGGGTGCAACATTCCAGATGCTTTACTAACACTCTCCCGACTTGGAGAGTCAGTGCCTTTAACCTCCTGTTTGGCCCAGTTTGCAAATTCCGCGGAAGATGAACAGGAATAGGGAGAACCAATGAGAGACTAGCTGGAGGTGTCTGGACGGGAAAATTTAACTGTCATTTCCCACCAGGAAGAGGAATTAACCAAAGGCTCAGCGTGCCATGCCGGAACCAGATTAGGGCCTGAAGCAATCCTGCGGTGTTGCGGCCAGCTCACAAGAAAGCGAGTTGAAGAAAGGAGCTCAGGGGCACTGTAATTCACAAACCTGCAGAGTTATAAATGACAGCTATCATCCAAAAATATACTGAAGTAAGGCTGCCAAGAGGACTTGAAAGCCGGGCAGAATTGCAGGAAACCGATTTCAGGAGGTAGACTGGAATTGCATTTAAAGCATAGGAAAAGAGGCAGAAGGTCGACAATGATGCACTTGGCCAAAAAGGGCGTATGCGTTTTTTCCTGAATATATTCAGGAAAAAACGCATACGCCCTTTTTGGCCAACCAAGCAAGCTTGCAAAGGAAATCTGCACTACAATGAAGTCGCACTTCCCCCCCGTCAAAAGGGCCATCTGAAAAAAGTGTAAAATCCAGAAAGGCAGGACAGGCCATGGAGAACTGGGAGCCTTGTTATGCTGATGGGCGGGATGTAAATTGCCAACAGCCACTCGGGAGAAGTGTATGGTGTTTCCTGAAACATCTAAAAAACAAAGCAACAGAGCCTAGGGCACTTCCACTTATGGTCCTATAGCTTAGGGAAATTAAAATCAAAAAGACACAGCCACCCCAAAGTTTGGGATGGCTCTGTTTACAAGAAACTCGTTTACGGTAGAAGTTCAATATCGCATAAAGCGAAAAATGGATAAAGAAGTTGTGGTACTTACGTACAATGCACTATCACTCAGCAATGACATCTATGTCATCAGGCCCATAGCAGCATAATGAGTGGATTCAGGTATGATGATTCTAACTGAAATAAGTCACACAGAAAAAGAAACATCATAAGATATCACTAATACACGGAATGTAAACTTGGCTACACAGGAACTGAATTTCAAAACAGAACATGGTCCCAAATTTAGAAAATCAACTTATGCTTGCTTAAGGGGAAAGGTGAGTTGGGGTGCTGCATAAAACCAGAGATTGAAATGAGCACAGATAAAGTTCCTTAAGCCAAATATGTAATAGTCAAGAGCTACTCCTTGCTCAACGAAATGGACTCAAAACCCCATATTAAACGCCTAATAATGTACCTGACTAGTAAGTATCTTAAAACCTATGGATTGCTATGTCTCTGAAAGTGAATCAATCGTGAGTACAGGGGCAAAAACGCAGCAGTGATAGGATTGGAGAGTTTTGGTGAGCAAATGAAGACCCTTTGAAGTCATATTGCATGGTACCCATTCCACGGGTCTCAACTCTCCAGGTTTAAGGGATTCTTCCTTCAGCTAAAACATGCATGTGGAACCCAGAGTATGATCAACCGTGTGATCGGGAGACGTGTTGAAATATGTCTCAGTTCTCGTCCCCTGGTACTCGGGTGCAACATTCCAGATGCTTTACTAACACTCTCCCGACTTGGAGAGTCAGTGCCTTTAACCTCCTGTTTGGCCCAGTTTGCAAATTCTGCGGAAGATGAACAGGAATAGGGAGAACCAATGAGAGACTAGCTGGAGGTGTCTGGACGGGAAAATTTAACTCTCATTTCCCACCAGGAAGAGGAATTAACCAAAGGCTCAGCGTGCCATGCCGGAACCAGATTAGGGCCTGAAGCAATCCTGCGGTGTTGCGGCCAGCTCACAAGAAAGCGAGTTGAAGAAAGGAGCTCAGGGGCACTGTAATTCACAAACCTGCAGAGTTATAAATGACAGCTATCATCCAAAAATATACTGAAGTAAGGCTGCCAAGAGGACTTGAAAGCCGGGCAGAATTGCAGGAAACCGATTTCAGGAGGTAGACTGGAATTGCATTTAAGGCATAGGAAAAGAGGAAGAAGGTCGACAATGATGCACTTGGCCAAAAAGGGCGTATGCGTTTTTTCCTGAATATATTCAGGAAAAAACGCATACGCCCTTTTTGGCCAACCAAGCAAGCTTGCAAAGGAAATCTGCACTACAATGAAGTCTCACTTCCCCCCCCGTCAAAAGGGCCATCTGAAAAAAGTGTAAAATCCAGAAAGGCAGGACAGGCCATGGAGAACTGGGAGCCTTGTTATGCTGATGGGCGGGATGTAAATTGCCAACAGCCACTCGGGAGAAGTGTATGGTGTTTCCTGAAACATCTAAAAAACAAAGCAACAGAGCCTAGGGCACTTCCACTTATGGTCCTATAGCTTAGGGAAATTAAAATCAAAAAGACACAGCCACCCCAAAGTTTGGGATGGCTCTGTTTACAAGAAACTCGTTTACGGTACAAGTTCAATATCGCATAAAGCGAAAAATGGATAAAGAAGTTGTGGTACTTACGTACAATGCAATATCACTCAGCAATGACATCTATGTCATCAGGCCCATAGCAGCATGATGAGTGGATTCAGGTATGATGATTCTAACTGAAATAAGTCACACAGAAAAAGAAACATCATAAGATATCACTAATACACGGAATGTAAACTTGGCTACACAGGAACTGAATTTCAAAACAGAACATGGTCCCAAATTTAGAAAACCAACTTACGCTTGCTTAAGGGGAAAGGTGAGTTGGGGTGCTGCATAAAACCAGAGATTGAAATGAGCACAGATAAAGTTCCTTAAGCCAAATATGTAATAGACAAGAGCTACTCCTTGCTCAACGAAATGGACTCAAAACCCCATATTAAACGCCTAATAATGTACCTGACTAGTAAGTATCTTAAAACCTATGGATTGCTATGTCTCTGAAAGTGAATCAATCGTGAGTACAGGGGCAAAAACGCAGCAGTGATAGGATTGGAGAGTTTTGGTGAGCAAATGAAGACCCTTTGAAGTCATATTGCATGGTACCCATTCCACGGGTCTCAACTCTCCAGGTTTAAGGGATTCTTCCTTCAGCTAAAACATGCATGTGGAACCCAGAGTATGATCAACCGTGTGATCGGGAGACGTGTTGAAATATGTCTCAGTTCTCGTCCCCTGGTACTCGGGTGCAACATTCCAGATGCTTTACTAACACTCTCCCGACTTGGAGAGTCAGTGCCTTTAACCTCCTGTTTGGCCCAGTTTGCAAATTCCGCGGAAGATGAACAGGAATAGGGAGAACCAATGAGAGACTAGCTGGAGGTGTCTGGACGGGAAAATTTAACTCTCATTTCCCACCAGGAAGAGGAATTAACCAAAGGCTCAGCGTGCCATGCCGGAACCAGATTAGGGCCTGAAGCAATCCTGCGGTGTTGCGGCCAGCTCACAAGAAAGCGAGTTGAAGAAAGGAGCTCAGGGGCACTGTAATTCACAAACCTGCAGAGTTATAAATGACAGCTATCATCCAAAAATATACTGAAGTAAGGCTGCCAAGAGGACTTGAAAGCCGGGCAGAATTGCAGGAAACCGATTTCAGGAGGTAGACTGGAATTGCATTTAAAGCATAGGAAAAGAGGCAGAAGGTCGACAATGATGCACTTGGCCAAAAAGGGCGTATGCGTTTTTTCCTGAGTATATTCAGGAAAAAACGCATACGCCCTTTTTGGCCAACCAAGCAAGCTTGCAAAGGAAATCTGCACTACAATGAAGTCTCACTTCCCCCCCGTCAAAAGGGCCATCTGAAAAAAGTGTAAAATCCAGAAAGGCAGGACAGGCCATGGAGAACTGGGAGCCTTGTTATGCTGATGGGCGGGATGTAAATTGCCAACAGCCACTCGGGAGAAGTGTATGGTGTTTCCTGAAACATCTAAAAAACAAAGCAACAGAGCCTAGGGCACTTCCACTTATGGTCCTATAGCTTAGGGAAATTAAAATCAAAAAGACACAGCCACCCAAAAGTTTGGGATGGCTCTGTTTACAAGAAACTCGTTTACGGTACAAGTTCAATATCGCATAAAGCGAAAAATGGATAAAGAAGTTGTGGTACTTACGTACAATGCAATATCACTCAGCAATGACATCTATGTCATCAGGCCCATAGCAGCATAATGAGTGGATTCAGGTATGATGATTCTAACTGAAATAAGTCACACAGAAAAAGAAACATCATAAGATATCACTAATACACGGAATGTAAACTTGGCTACACAGGAACTGAATTTCAAAACAGAACATGGTCCCAAATTTAGAAAACCAACTTATGCTTGCTTAAGGGGAAAGGTGAGTTGGGGTGCTGCATAAAACCAGAGATTGAAATGAGCACAGATAAAGTTCCTTAAGCCAAATATGTAATAGACAAGAGCTACTCCTTGCTCAACGAAATGGACTCAAAACCCCATATTAAACGCCTAATAATGTACCTGACTAGTAAGTATCTTAAAACCTATGGATTGCTATGTCTCTGAAAGTGAATCAATCGTGAGTACAGGGGCAAAAACGCAGCAGTGATAGGATTGGAGAGTTTTGGTGAGCAAATGAAGACCCTTTGAAGTCATATTGCATGGTACCCATTCCACGGGTCTCAACTCTCCAGGTTTAAGGGATTCTTCCTTCAGCTAAAACATGCATGTGGAACCCAGAGTATGATCAACCGTGTGATCGGGAGACGTGTTGAAATATGTCTCAGTTCTCGTCCCCTGGTACTCGGGTGCAACATTCCAGATGCTTTACTAACACTCTCCCGACTTGGAGAGTCAGTGCCTTTAACCTCCTGTTTGGCCCAGTTTGCAAATTCCGCGGAAGATGAACAGGAATAGGGAGAACCAATGAGAGACTAGCTGGAGGTGTCTGGACGGGAAAATTTAACTCTCATTTCCCACCAGGAAGAGGAATTAACCAAAGGCTCAGCGTGCCATGCCGGAACCAGATTAGGGCCTGAAGCAATCCTGCGGTGTTGCGGCCAGCTCACAAGAAAGCGAGTTGAAGAAAGGAGCTCAGGGGCACTGTAATTCACAAACCTGCAGAGTTATAAATGACAGCTATCATCCAAAAATATACTGAAGTAAGGCTGCCAAGAGGACTTGAAAGCCGGGCAGAATTGCAGGAAACCGATTTCAGGAGGTAGACTGGAATTGCATTTAAAGCATAGGAAAAGAGGCAGAAGGTCGAAAATGATGCACTTGGCCAAAAAGGGCGTATGCGTTTTTTCCTGAATATATTCAGGAAAAAACGCATACGCCCTTTTTGGCCAACCAAGCAAGCTTGCAAAGGAAATCTGCACTACAATGAAGTCTCACTTCCCCCCCGTCAAAAGGGCCATCTGAAAAAAGTGTAAAATCCAGAAAGGCAGGACAGGCCATGGAGAACTGGGAGCCTTGTTATGCTGATGGGCGGGATGTACATTGCCAACAGCCACTCGGGAGAAGTGTATGGTGTTTCCTGAAACATCTAAAAAACAAAGCAACAGAGCCTAGGGCACTTCCACTTATGGTCCTATAGCTTAGGGAAATTAAAATCAAAAAGACACAGCCACCCCAAAGTTTGGGATGGCTCTGTTTACAAGAAACTCGTTTACGGTACAAGTTCAATATCGCATAAAGCGAAAAATGGATAAAGAAGGTGTGGTACTTACGTACAATGCAATATCACTCAGCAATGACATCTATGTCATCAGGCCCATAGCAGCATAATGAGTGGATTCAGGTATGATGATTCTAACTGAAATAAGTCACACAGAAAAAGAAACATCATAAGATATCACTAATACACGGAATGTAAACTTGGCTACACAGGAACTGAATTTCAAAACAGAACATGGTCCCAAATTTAGAAAACCAACTTATGCTTGCTTAAGGGGAAAGGTGAGTTGGGGTGCTGCATAAAACCAGAGATTGAAATGAGCACAGATAAAGTTCCTTAAGCCAAATATGTAATAGACAAGAGCTACTCCTTGCTCAACGAAATGGACTCAAAACCCCATATTAAACGCCTAATAATGTACCTGACTAGTAAGTATCTTAAAACCTATGGATTGCTATGTCTCTGAAAGTGAATCAATCGTGAGTACAGGGGCAAAAACGCAGCAGTGATAGGATTGGAGAGTTTTGGTGAGCAAATGAAGACCCTTTGAAGTCATATTGCATGGTACCCATTCCACGGGTCTCAACTCTCCAGGTTTAAGGGATTCTTCCTTCAGCTAAAACATGCATGTGGAACCCAGAGTATGATCAACCGTGTGATCGGGAGACGTGTTGAAATATGTCTCAGTTCTCGTCCCCTGGTACTCGGGTGCAACATTCCAGATGCTTTACTAACACTCTCCCGACTTGGAGAGTCAGTGCCTTTAACCTCCTGTTTGGCCCAGTTTGCAAATTCCGCGGAAGATGAACAGGAATAGGGAGAACCAATGAGAGACTAGCTGGAGGTGTCTGGACGGGAAAATTTAACTCTCATTTCCCACCAGGAAGAGGAATTAACCAAAGGCTCAGCGTGCCATGCCGGAACCAGATTAGGGCCTGAAGCAATCCTGCGGTGTTGCGGCCAGCTCACAAGAAAGCGAGTTGAAGAAAGGAGCTCAGGGGCACTGTAATTCACAAACCTGCAGAGTTATAAATGACAGCTATCATCCAAAAATATACTGAAGTAAGGCTGCCAAGAGGACTTGAAAGCCGGGCAGAATTGCAGGAAACCGATTTCAGGAGGTAGACTGGAATTGCATTTAAAGCATAGGAAAAGAGGCAGAAGGTCGACAATGATGCACTTGGCCAAAAAGGGCGTATGCGTTTTTTCCTGAATATATTCAGGAAAAAAAACGCATACGCCCTTTTTGGCCAACCAAGCAAGCTTGCAAAGGAAATCTGCACTAAAATGAAGTCTCACTTCCCCCCCGTCAAAAGGGCCATCTGAAAAAAGTGTAAAATCCAGAAAGGCAGGACAGGCCATGGAGAACTGGGAGCCTTGTTATGCTGATGGGCGGGATGTAAATTGCCAACAGCCACTCGGGAGAAGTGTATGGTGTTTCCTGAAACATCTAAAAAACAAAGCAACAGAGCCTAGGGCACTTCCACTTATGGTCCTATAGCTTAGGGAAATTAAAATCAAAAAGACACAGCCACCCCAAAGTTTGGGATGGCTCTGTTTACAAGAAACTCGTTTACGGTACAAGTTCAATATCGCATAAAGCGGAAAATGGATAAAGAAGTTGTGGTACTTACGTACAATGCAATATCACTCAGCAATGACATCTATGTCATCAGGCCCATAGCAGCATAATGAGTGGATTCAGGTATGATGATTCTAACTGAAATAAGTCACACAGAAAAAGAAACATCATAAGATATCACTAATACACGGAATGTAAACTTGGCTACACAGGAACTGAATTTCAAAACAGAACATGGTCCCAAATTTAGAAAACCAACTTATGCTTGCTTAAGGGGAAAGGTGAGTTGGGGTGCTGCATAAAACCAGAGATTGAAATGAGCACAGATAAAGTTCCTTAAGCCAAATATGTAATAGACAAGAGCTACTCCTTGCTCAACGAAATGGACTCAAAACCCCATATTAAACGCCTAATAATGTACCTGACTAGTAAGTATCTTAAAACCTATGGATTGCTATGTCTCTGAAAGTGAATCAATCGTGAGTACAGGGGCAAAAACGCAGCAGTGATAGGATTGGAGAGTTTTGGTGAGCAAATGAAGACCCTTTGAAGTCATATTGCATGGTACCCATTCCACGGGTCTCAACTCTCCAGGTTTAAGGGATTCTTCCTTCAGCTAAAACATGCATGTGGAACCCAGAGTATGATCAACCGTGTGATCGGGAGACGTGTTGAAATATGTCTCAGTTCTCGTCCCCTGGTACTCGGGTGCAACATTCCAGATGCTTTACTAACACTCTCCCGACTTGGAGAGTCAGTGCCTTTAACCTCCTGTTTGGCCCAGTTTGCAAATTCCGCGGAAGATGAACAGGAATAGGGAGAACCAATGAGAGACTAGCTGGAGGTGTCTGGACGGGAAAATTTAACTCTCATTTCCCACCAGGAAGAGGAATTAACCAAAGGCTCAGCGTGCCATGCCGGAACCAGATTAGGGCCTGAAGCAATCCTGCGGTGTTGCGGCCAGCTCACAAGAAAGCGAGTTGAAGAAAGGAGCTCAGGGGCACTGTAATTCACAAACCTGCAGAGTTATAAATGACAGCTATCATCCAAAAATATACTGAAGTAAGGCTGCCAAGAGGACTTGAAAGCCGGGCAGAATTGCAGGAAACCGATTTCAGGAGGTAGACTGGAATTGCATTTAAAGCATAGGAAAAGAGGCAGAAGGTCGACAATGATGCACTTGGCCAAAAAGGGCGTATGCGTTTTTTCCTGAATATATTCAGGAAAAAACGCATACGCCCTTTTTGGCCAACCAAGCAAGCTTGCAAAGGAAATCTGCACTACAATGAAGTCGCACTTACCCCCCGTCAAAAGGGCCATCTGAAAAAAGTGTAAAATCCAGAAAGGCAGGACAGGCCATGGAGAACTGGGAGCCTTGTTATGCTGATGGGCGGGATGTAAATTGCCAACAGCCACTTGGGAGAAGTGTATGGTGTTTCCTGAAACATCTAAAAAACAAAGCAACAGAGCCTAGGGCACTTCCACTTATGGTCCTATAGCTTAGGGAAATTAAAATCAAAAAGACACAGCCACCCCAAAGTTTGGGATGGCTCTGTTTACAAGAAACTCGTTTACGGTAGAAGTTCATTATCGCATAAAGCGAAAAATGGATAAAGAAGTTGTGGTACTTACGTACAATGCACTATCACTCAGCAATGACATCTATGTCATCAGGCCCATAGCAGCATAATGAGTGGATTCAGGTATGATGATTCTAACTGAAATAAGTCACACAGAAAAAGAAACATCATAAGATATCACTAATACACGGAATGTAAACTTGGCTACACAGGAACTGAATTTCAAAACAGAACATGGTCCCAAATTTAGAAAATCAACTTATGCTTGCTTAAGGGGAAAGGTGAGTTGGGGTGCTGCATAAAACCAGAGATTGAAATGAGCACAGATAAAGTTCCTTAAGCCAAATATGTAATAGTCAAGAGCTACTCCTTGCTCAACGAAATGGACTCAAAACCCCATATTAAACGCCTAATAATGTACCTGACTAGTAAGTATCTTAAAACCTATGGATTGCTATGTCTCTGAAAGTGAATCAATCGTGAGTACAGGGGCAAAAACGCAGCAGTGATAGGATTGGAGAGTTTTGGTGAGCAAATGAAGACCCTTTGAAGTCATATTGCATGGTACCCATTCCACGGGTCTCAACTCTCCAGGTTTAAGGGATTCTTCCTTCAGCTAAAACATGCATGTGGAACCCAGAGTATGATCAACCGTGTGATCGGGAGACGTGTTGAAATATGTCTCAGTTCTCGTCCCCTGGTACTCGGGTGCAACATTCCAGATGCTTTACTAACACTCTCCCGACTTGGAGAGTCAGTGCCTTTAACCTCCTGTTTGGCCCAGTTTGCAAATTCCGCGGAAGATGAACAGGAATAGGGAGAACCAATGAGAGACTAGCTGGAGGTGTCTGGACGGGAAAATTTAACTCTCATTTCCCACCAGGAAGAGGAATTAACCAAAGGCTCAGCGTGCCATGCCGGAACCAGATTAGGGCCTGAAGCAATCCTGCGGTGTTGCGGCCAGCTCACAAGAAAGCGAGTTGAAGAAAGGAGCTCAGGGGCACTGTAATTCACAAACCTGCAGAGTTATAAATGACAGCTATCATCCAAAAATATACTGAAGTAAGGCTGCCAAGAGGACTTGAAAGCCGGGCAGAATTGCAGGAAACCGATTTCAGGAGGTAGACTGGAATTGCATTTAAAGCATAGGAAAAGAGGCAGAAGGTCGACAATGATGCACTTGGCCAAAAAGGGCGTATGCGTTTTTTCCTGAATATATTCAGGAAAAAAAACGCATACGCCCTTTTTGGCCAACCAAGCAAGCTTGCAAAGGAAATCTGCACTAAAATGAAGTCTCACTTCCCCCCCGTCAAAAGGGCCATCTGAAAAAAGTGTAAAATCCAGAAAGGCAGGACAGGCCATGGAGAACTGGGAGCCTTGTTATGCTGATGGGTGGGATGTAAATTGCCAACAGCCACTCGGGAGAAGTGTATGGTGTTTCCTGAAACATCTAAAAAACAAAGCAACAGAGCCTAGGGCACTTCCACTTATGGTCCTATAGCTTAGGGAAATTAAAATCAAAAAGACACAGCCACCCCAAAGTTTGGGATGGCTCTGTTTACAAGAAACTCGTTTACGGTACAAGTTCAATATCGCATAAAGCGGAAAATGGATAAAGAAGTTGTGGTACTTACGTACAATGCAATATCACTCAGCAATGACATCTATGTCATCAGGCCCATAGCAGCATAATGAGTGGATTCAGGTATGATGATTCTAACTGAAATAAGTCACACAGAAAAAGAAACATCATAAGATATCACTAATACACGGAATGTAAACTTGGCTACACAGGAACTGAATTTCAAAACAGAACATGGTCCCAAATTTAGAAAACCAACTTATGCTTGCTTAAGGGGAAAGGTGAGTTGGGGTGCTGCATAAAACCAGAGATTGAAATGAGCACAGATAAAGTTCCTTAAGCCAAATATGTAATAGACAAGAGCTACTCCTTGCTCAACGAAATGGACTCAAAACCCCATATTAAACGCCTAATAATGTACCTGACTAGTAAGTATCTTAAAACCTATGGATTGCTATGTCTCTGAAAGTGAATCAATCGTGAGTACAGGGGCAAAAACGCAGCAGTGATAGGATTGGAGAGTTTTGGTGAGCAAATGAAGACCCTTTGAAGTCATATTGCATGGTACCCATTCCACGGGTCTCAACTCTCCAGGTTTAAGGGATTCTTCCTTCAGCTAAAACATGCATGTGGAACCCAGAGTATGATCAACCGTGTGATCGGGAGACGTGTTGAAATATGTCTCAGTTCTCGTCCCCTGGTACTCGGGTGCAACATTCCAGATGCTTTACTAACACTCTCCCGACTTGGAGAGTCAGTGCCTTTAACCTCCTGTTTGGCCCAGTTTGCAAATTCCGCGGAAGATGAACAGGAATAGGGAGAACCAATGAGAGACTAGCTGGAGGTGTCTGGACGGGAAAATTTAACTCTCATTTCCCACCAGGAAGAGGAATTAACCAAAGGCTCAGCGTGCCATGCCGGAACCAGATTAGGGCCTGAAGCAATCCTGCGGTGTTGCGGCCAGCTCACAAGAAAGCGAGTTGAAGAAAGGAGCTCAGGGGCACTGTAATTCACAAACCTGCAGAGTTATAAATGACAGCTATCATCCAAAAATATACTGAAGTAAGGCTGCCAAGAGGACTTGAAAGCCGGGCAGAATTGCAGGAAACCGATTTCAGGAGGTAGACTGGAATTGCATTTAAAGCATAGGAAAAGAGGCAGAAGGTCGACAATGATGCACTTGGCCAAAAAGGGCGTATGCGTTTTTTCCTGAATATATTCAGGAAAAAACGCATACGCCCTTTTTGGCCAACCAAGCAAGCTTGCAAAGGAAATCTGCACTACAATGAAGTCGCACTTACCCCCCGTCAAAAGGGCCATCTGAAAAAAGTGTAAAATCCAGAAAGGCAGGACAGGCCATGGAGAACTGGGAGCCTTGTTATGCTGATGGGCGGGATGTAAATTGCCAACAGCCACTTGGGAGAAGTGTATGGTGTTTCCTGAAACATCTAAAAAACAAAGCAACAGAGCCTAGGGCACTTCCACTTATGGTCCTATAGCTTAGGGAAATTAAAATCAAAAAGACACAGCCACCCCAAAGTTTGGGATGGCTCTGTTTACAAGAAACTCGTTTACGGTAGAAGTTCATTATAGCATAAAGCGAAAAATGGATAAAGAAGTTGTGGTACTTACGTACAATGCACTATCACTCAGCAATGACATCTATGTCATCAGGCCCATAGCAGCATAATGAGTGGATTCAGGTATGATGATTCTAACTGAAATAAGTCACACAGAAAAAGAAACATCATAAGATATCACTAATACACGGAATGTAAACTTGGCTACACAGGAACTGAATTTCAAAACAGAACATGGTCCCAAATTTAGAAAATCAACTTATGCTTGCTTAAGGGGAAAGGTGAGTTGGGGTGCTGCATAAAACCAGAGATTGAAATGAGCACAGATAAAGTTCCTTAAGCCAAATATGTAATAGTCAAGAGCTACTCCTTGCTCAACGAAATGGACTCAAAACCCCATATTAAACGCCTAATAATGTACCTGACTAGTAAGTATCTTAAAACCTATGGATTGCTATGTCTCTGAAAGTGAATCAATCGTGAGTACAGGGGCAAAAACGCAGCAGTGATAGGATTGGAGAGTTTTGGTGAGCAAATGAAGACCCTTTGAAGTCATATTGCATGGTACCCATTCCACGGGTCTCAACTCTCCAGGTTTAAGGGATTCTTCCTTCAGCTAAAACATGCATGTGGAACCCAGAGTATGATCAACCGTGTGATCGGGAGACGTGTTGAAATATGTCTCAGTTCTCGTCCCCTGGTACTCGGGTGCAACATTCCAGATGCTTTACTAACACTCTCCCGACTTGGAGAGTCAGTGCCTTTAACCTCCTGTTTGGCCCAGTTTGCAAATTCCGCGGAAGATGAACAGGAATAGGGAGAACCAATGAGAGACTAGCTGGAGGTGTCTGGACGGGAAAATTTAACTCTCATTTCCCACCAGGAAGAGGAATTAACCAAAGGCTCAGCGTGCCATGCCGGAACCAGATTAGGGCCTGAAGCAATCCTGCGGTGTTGCGGCCAGCTCACAAGAAAGCGAGTTGAAGAAAGGAGCTCAGGGGCACTGTAATTCACAAACCTGCAGAGTTATAAATGACAGCTATCATCCAAAAATATACTGAAGTAAGGCTGCCAAGAGGACTTGAAAGCCGGGCAGAATTGCAGGAAACCGATTTCAGGAGGTAGACTGGAATTGCATTTAAAGCATAGGAAAAGAGGCAGAAGGTCGACAATGATGCACTTGGCCAAAAAGGGCGTATGCGTTTTTTCCTGAATATATTCAGGAAAAAAAACGCATACGCCCTTTTTGGCCAACCAAGCAAGCTTGCAAAGGAAATCTGCACTAAAATGAAGTCTCACTTCCCCCCCGTCAAAAGGGCCATCTGAAAAAAGTGTAAAATCCAGAAAGGCAGGACAGGCCATGGAGAACTGGGAGCCTTGTTATGCTGATGGGTGGGATGTAAATTGCCAACAGCCACTCGGGAGAAGTGTATGGTGTTTCCTGAAACATCTAAAAAACAAAGCAACAGAGCCTAGGGCACTTCCACTTATGGTCCTATAGCTTAGGGAAATTAAAATCAAAAAGACACAGCCACCCCAAAGTTTGGGATGGCTCTGTTTACAAGAAACTCGTTTACGGTACAAGTTCAATATCGCATAAAGCGGAAAATGGATAAAGAAGTTGTGGTACTTACGTACAATGCAATATCACTCAGCAATGACATCTATGTCATCAGGCCCATAGCAGCATAATGAGTGGATTCAGGTATGATGATTCTAACTGAAATAAGTCACACAGAAAAAGAAACATCATAAGATATCACTAATACACGGAATGTAAACTTGGCTACACAGGAACTGAATTTCAAAACAGAACATGGTCCCAAATTTAGAAAATCAACTTATGCTTGCTTAAGGGGAAAGGTGAGTTGGGGTGCTGCATAAAACCAGAGATTGAAATGAGCACAGATAAAGTCCCTTAAGCCAAATATGTAATAGACAAGAGCTACTCCTTGCTCAACGAAATGGACTCAAAACCCCATATTAAACGCCTAATAATGTACCTGACTAGTAAGTATCTTAAAACCTATGGATTGCTATGTCTCTGAAAGTGAATCAATCGTGAGTACAGGGGCAAAAACGCAGCAGTGATAGGATTGGAGAGTTTTGGTGAGCAAATGAAGACCCTTTGAAGTCATATTGCATGGTACCCATTCCACGGGTCTCAACTCTCCAGGTTTAAGGGATTCTTCCTTCAGCTAAAACATGCATGTGGAACCCAGAGTATGATCAACCGTGTGATCGGGAGACGTGTTGAAATATGTCTCAGTTCTCGTCCCCTGGTACTCGGGTGCAACATTCCAGATGCTTTACTAACACTCTCCCGACTTGGAGAGTCAGTGCCTTTAACCTCCTGTTTGGCCCAGTTTGCAAATTCCGCGGAAGATGAACAGGAATAGGGAGAACCAATGAGAGACTAGCTGGAGGTGTCTGGACGGGAAAATTTAACTCTCATTTCCCACCAGGAAGAGGAATTAACCAAAGGCTCAGCGTGCCATGCCGGAACCAGATTAGGGCCTGAAGCAATCCTGCGGTGTTGCGGCCAGCTCACAAGAAAGCGAGTTGAAGAAAGGAGCTCAGGGGCACTGTAATTCACAAACCTGCAGAGTTATAAATGACAGCTATCATCCAAAAATATACTGAAGTAAGGCTGCCAAGAGGACTTGAAAGCCGGGCAGAATTGCAGGAAACCGATTTCAGGAGGTAGACTGGAATTGCATTTAAAGCATAGGAAAAGAGGCAGAAGGTCGACAATGATGCACTTGGCCAAAAAGGGCGTATGCGTTTTTTCCTGAATATATTCAGGAAAAAACGCATACGCGCTTTTTGGCCAACCAAGCAAGCTTGCAAAGGAAATCTGCACTACAATGAAGTCTCACTTCACCCCATCAAAAGGGCCATCTGAAAAAAGTGTAAAATCCAGAAAGGCAGGACAGGCCATGGAGAACTGGGAGCCTTGTTATGCTGATGGGCGGGATGTAAATTGCCAACAGCCACTCGGGAGAAGTGTATGGTGTTTCCTGAAACATCTAAAAAACAAAGCAACAGAGCCTAGGGCACTTCCACTTATGGTCCTATAGCTTAGGGAAATTAAAATCAAAAAGACACAGCCACCCCAAAGTTTGGGATGGCTCTGTTTACAAGAAACTCGTTTACGGTACAAGTTCAATATCGCATAAAGCGAAAAATGGATAAAGAAGTTGTGGTACTTACGTACAATGCACTCTCACTCAGCAATGACATCTATGTCATCAGGCCCATAGCAGCATAATGAGTGGATTCAGGTATGATGATTCTAACTGAAATAAGTCACACAGAAAAAGAAACATCATAAGATATCACTAATACACGGAATGTAAACTTGGCTACACAGGAGCTGAATTTCAAAACAGAACATGGTCCCAAATTTAGAAAATCAACTTATGCTTGCTTAAGGGGAAAGGTGAGTTGGGGTGCTGCATAAAACCAGAGATTGAAATGAGCACAGATAAAGTTTCTTAAGCCAAATATGTAATAGACAAGAGCTACTCATTGCTCAACGAAATGGACTCAAAACCCCATATTAAACGCCTAATAATGTACCTGACTAGTAAGTATCTTAAAACCTATGGATTGCTATGTCTCTGAAAGTGAATCAATCGTGAGTACAGGGGCAAAAACGCAGCAGTGATAGGATTGGAGAGTTTTGGTGAGCAAATGAAGACCCTTTGAAGTCATATTGCATGGTACCCATTCCACGGGTCTCAACTCTCCAGGTTTAAGGGATTCTTCCTTCAGCTAAAACATGCATGTGGAACCCAGAGTATGATCAACCGTGTGATCGGGAGACGTGTTGAAATATGTCTCAGTTCTCGTCCCCTGGTACTCGGGTGCAACATTCCAGATGCTTTACTAACACTCTCCCGACTTGGAGAGTCAGTGCCTTTAACCTCCTGTTTGGCCCAGTTTGCAAATTCCGCGGAAGATGAACAGGAATAGGGAGAACCAATGAGAGACTAGCTGGAGGTGTCTGGACGGGAAAATTTAACTCTCATTTCCCACCAGGAAGAGGAATTAACCAAAGGCTCAGCGTGCCATGCCGGAACCAGATTAGGGCCTGAAGCAATCCTGCGGTGTTGCGGCCAGCTCACAAGAAAGCGAGTTGAAGAAAGGAGCTCAGGGGCACTGTAATTCACAAACCTGCAGAGTTATAAATGACAGCTATCATCCAAAAATATACTGAAGTAAGGCTGCCAAGAGGACTTGAAAGCCGGGCAGAATTGCAGGAAACCGATTTCAGGAGGTAGACTGGAATTGCATTTAAAGCATAGGAAAAGAGGCAGAAGGTCGACAATGATGCACTTGGCCAAAAAGGGCGTATGCGTTTTTTCCTGAATATATTCAGGAAAAAAAACGCATACGCCCTTTTTGGCCAACCAAGCAAGCTTGCAAAGGAAATCTGCACTACAATGAAGTCTCACTTCCCCCCCGTCAAAAGGGCCATCTGAAAAAAGTGTAAAATCCAGAAAGGCAGGACAGGCCATGGAGAACTGGGAGCCTTGTTATGCTGATGGGCGGGATGTAAATTGCCAACAGCCACTCGGGAGAAGTGTATGGTGTTTCCTGAAACATCTAAAAAACAAAGCAACAGAGCCTAGGGCACTTCCACTTATGGTCCTATAGCTTAGGGAAATTAAAATCAAAAACACACAGCCACCCCAAAGTTTGGGATGGCTCTGTTTACAAGAAACTCGTTTACGGTACAAGTTCAATATCGCATAAAGCGGAAAATGGATAAAGAAGTTGTGGTACTTACGTACAATGCAATATCACTCAGCAATGACATCTATGTCATCAGGCCCATAGCAGCATAATGAGTGGATTCAGGTATGATGATTCTAACTGAAATAAGTCACACAGAAAAAGAAACATCATAAGATATCACTAATACACGGAATGTAAACTTGGCTACACAGGAACTGAATTTCAAAACAGAACATGGTCCCAAATTTAGAAAATCAACTTATGCTTGCTTAAGGGGAAAGGTGAGTTGGGGTGCTGCATAAAACCAGAGATTGAAATGAGCACAGATAAAGTCCCTTAAGCCAAATATGTAATAGACAAGAGCTACTCCTTGCTCAACGAAATGGACTCAAAACCCCATATTAAACGCCTAATAATGTACCTGACTAGTAAGTATCTTAAAACCTATGGATTGCTATGTCTCTGAAAGTGAATCAATCGTGAGTACAGGGGCAAAAACGCAGCAGTGATAGGATTGGAGAGTTTTGGTGAGCAAATGAAGACCCTTTGAAGTCATATTGCATGGTACCCATTCCACGGGTCTCAACTCTCCAGGTTTAAGGGATTCTTCCTTCAGCTAAAACATGCATGTGGAACCCAGAGTATGATCAACCGTGTGATCGGGAGACGTGTTGAAATATGTCTCAGTTCTCGTCCCCTGGTACTCGGGTGCAACATTCCAGATGCTTTACTAACACTCTCCCGACTTGGAGAGTCAGTGCCTTTAACCTCCTGTTTGGCCCAGTTTGCAAATTCCGCGGAAGATGAACAGGAATAGGGAGAACCAATGAGAGACTAGCTGGAGGTGTCTGGACGGGAAAATTTAACTCTCATTTCCCACCAGGAAGAGGAATTAACCAAAGGCTCAGCGTGCCGTGCCGGAACCAGATTAGGGCCTGAAGCAATCCTGTGGTGTTGCGGCCAGCTCACAAGAAAGCGAGTTGAAGAAAGGAGCTCAGGGGCACTGTAATTCACAAACCTGCAGAGTTATAAATGACAGCTATCATCCAAAAATATACTGAAGTAAGGCTGCCAAGAGGACTTGAAAGCCGGGCAGAATTGCAGGAAACCGATTTTAGGAGGTAGACTGGAATTGCATTTAAAGCATAGGAAAACAGGCAGAAGATCGACAATGATGCACTTGGCCAAAAAGGGCGTATGCGTTTTTTCCTGAATATATTCAGGAAAAAACGCATACGCCCTTTTTGGCCAACCAAGCAAGCTTGCAAAGGAAATCTGCACTACAATGAAGTCTCACTTCCCCCCCGTCAAAAGGGCCATCTGAAAAAAGTGTAAAATCCAGAAAGGCAGGACAGGCCATGGAGAACTGGGAGCCTTGTTATGCTGATGGGCGGGATGTACATTGCCAACAGCCACTCGGGAGAAGTGTATGGTGTTTCCTGAAACATCTAAAAAACAAAGCAACAGAGCCTAGGGCACTTCCACTTATGGTCCTGCAGCTTAGGGAAATTAAAATCAAAAAGACACAGCCACCCCAAAGTTTGGGATGGCTGTGTTTACAAGAAACTCGTTTACGGTACAAGTTCAATATCGCATAAAGCGGAAAATGGATAAAGAAGTTGTGGTACTTACGTACAATGCAATATCACTCAGCAATGACATCTATGTCATCAGGCCCATAGCAGCATAATGAGTGGATTCAGGTATGATGATTCTAACTGAAATAAGTCACACAGAAAAAGAAACATCATAAGATATCACTAATACACGGAATGTAAACTTGGCTACACAGGAACTGAATTTCAAAACAGAACATGGTCCCAAATTTAGAAAATCAACTTATGCTTGCTTAAGGGGAAAGGTGAGTTGGGGTGCTGCATAAAACCAGAGATTGAAATGAGCACAGATAAAGTCCCTTAAGCCAAATATGTAATAGACAAGAGCTACTCCTTGCTCAACGAAATGGACTCAAAACCCCATATTAAACGCCTAATAATGTACCTGACTAGTAAGTATCTTAAAACCTATGGATTGCTATGTCTCTGAAAGTGAATCAATCGTGAGTACAGGGGCAAAAACGCAGCAGTGATAGGATTGGAGAGTTTTGGTGAGCAAATGAAGACCCTTTGAAGTCATATTGCATGGTACCCATTCCACGGGTCTCAACTCTCCAGGTTTAAGGGATTCTTCCTTCAGCTAAAACATGCATGTGGAACCCAGAGTATGATCAACCGTGTGATCGGGAGACGTGTTGAAATATGTCTCAGTTCTCGTCCCCTGGTACTCGGGTGCAACATTCCAGATGCTTTACTAACACTCTCCCGACTTGGAGAGTCAGTGCCTTTAACCTCCTGTTTGGCCCAGTTTGCAAATTCCGCGGAAGATGAACAGGAATAGGGAGAACCAATGAGAGACTAGCTGGAGGTGTCTGGACGGGAAAATTTAACTCTCATTTCCCACCAGGAAGAGGAATTAACCAAAGGCTCAGCGTGCCATGCCGGAACCAGATTAGGGCCTGAAGCAATCCTGCGGTGTTGCGGCCAGCTCACAAGAAAGCGAGTTGAAGAAAGGAGCTCAGGGGCACTGTAATTCACAAACCTGCAGAGTTATAAATGACAGCTATCATCCAAAAATATACTGAAGTAAGGCTGCCAAGAGGACTTGAAAGCCGGGCAGAATTGCAGGAAACCGATTTCAGGAGTAGACTGGAATTGCATTTAAAGCATAGGAAAAGAGGCAGAAGGTCGACAATGATGCACTTGGCCAAAAAGGGCGTATGCGTTTTTTCCTGAATATATTCAGGAAAAAACGCATACGCCCTTTTTGGCCAACCAAGCAAGCTTGCAAAGGAAATCTGCACTACAATGAAGTCTCACTTCCCCCCCGTCAAAAGGGCCATCTGAAAAAAGTGTAAAATCCAGAAAGGCAGGACAGGCCATGGAGAATTGGGAGCCTTGTTATGCTGATGGGCGGGATGTAAATTGCCAACAGCCACTCGGGAGAAGTGTATGGTGTTTCCTGAAACATCTAAAAAACAAAGCAACAGAGCCTAGGGCACTTCCACTTATGGTCCTATAGCTTAGGGAAATTAAAATCAAAAACACACAGCCACCCCAAAGTTTGGGATGGCTCTGTTTACAAGAAACTCGTTTACGGTACAAGTTCAATATCGCATAAAGCGGAAAATGGATAAAGAAGTTGTGGTACTTACGTACAATGCAATATCACTCAGCAATGACATCTATGTCATCAGGCCCATAGCAGCATAATGAGTGGATTCAGGTATGATGATTCTAACTGAAATAAGTCACACAGAAAAAGAAACATCATAAGATATCACTAATACACGGAATGTAAACTTGGCTACACAGGAACTGAATTTCAAAACAGAACATGGTCCCAAATTTAGAAAATCAACTTATGCTTGCTTAAGGGGAAAGGTGAGTTGGGGTGCTGCATAAAACCAGAGATTGAAATGAGCACAGATAAAGTCCCTTAAGCCAAATATGTAATAGACAAGAGCTACTCCTTGCTCAACGAAATGGACTCAAAACCCCATATTAAACGCCTAATAATGTACCTGACTAGTAAGTATCTTAAAACCTATGGATTGCTATGTCTCTGAAAGTGAATCAATCGTGAGTACAGGGGCAAAAACGCAGCAGTGATAGGATTGGAGAGTTTTGGTGAGCAAATGAAGACCCTTTGAAGTCATATTGCATGGTACCCATTCCACGGGTCTCAACTCTCCAGGTTTAAGGGATTCTTCCTTCAGCTAAAACATGCATGTGGAACCCAGAGTATGATCAACCGTGTGATCGGGAGACGTGTTGAAATATGTCTCAGTTCTCGTCCCCTGGTACTCGGGTGCAACATTCCAGATGCTTTACTAACACTCTCCCGACTTGGAGAGTCAGTGCCTTTAACCTCCTGTTTGGCCCAGTTTGCAAATTCCGCGGAAGATGAACAGGAATAGGGAGAACCAATGAGAGACTAGCTGGAGGTGTCTGGACGGGAAAATTTAACTCTCATTTCCCACCAGGAAGAGGAATTAACCAAAGGCTCAGCGTGCCGTGCCGGAACCAGATTAGGGCCTGAAGCAATCCTGCGGTGTTGCGGCCAGCTCACAAGAAAGCGAGTTGAAGAAAGGAGCTCAGGGGCACTGTAATTCACAAACCTGCAGAGTTATAAATGACAGCTATCATCCAAAAATATACTGAAGTAAGGCTGCCAAGAGGACTTGAAAGCCGGGCAGAATTGCAGGAAACCGATTTTAGGAGGTAGACTGGAATTGCATTTAAAGCATAGGAAAACAGGCAGAAGATCGACAATGATGCACTTGGCCAAAAAGGGCGTATGCGTTTTTTCCTGAATATATTCAGGAAAAAACGCATACGCCCTTTTTGGCCAACCAAGCAAGCTTGCAAAGGAAATCTGCACTACAATGAAGTCTCACTTCCCCCCCGTCAAAAGGGCCATCTGAAAAAAGTGTAAAATCCAGAAAGGCAGGACAGGCCATGGAGAACTGGGAGCCTTGTTATGCTGATGGGCGGGATGTACATTGCCAACAGCCACTCGGGAGAAGTGTATGGTGTTTCCTGAAACATCTAAAAAACAAAGCAACAGAGCCTAGGGCACTTCCACTTATGGTCCTATAGCTTAGGGAAATTAAAATCAAAAAGACACAGCCACCCCAAAGTTTGGGATGGCTCTGTTTACAAGAAACTCGTTTACGGTACAAGTTCAATATCGCATAAAGCGAAAAATGGATAAAGAAGTTGTGGTACTTACGTACAATGCAATATCACTCAGCAATGACATCTATGTCATCAGGCCCATAGCAGCATAATGAGTGGATTCAGGTATGATGATTCTAACTGAAATAAGTCACACAGAAAAAGAAACATCATAAGATATCACTAATACACGGAATGTAAACTTGGCTACACAGGAACTGAATTTCAAAACAGAACATGGTCCCAAATTTAGAAAATCAACTTATGCTTGCTTAAGGGGAAAGGTGAGTTGGGGTGCTGCATAAAACCAGAGATTGAAATGAGCACAGATAAAGTTCCTTAAGCCAAATATGTAATAGACAAGAGCTACTCCTTGCTCAACGAAATGGACTCAAAACCCCATATTAAACGCCTAATAATGTACCTGACTAGTAAGTATCTTAAAACCTATGGATTGCTATGTCTCTGAAAGTGAATCAATCGTGAGTACAGGGGCAAAAACGCAGCAGTGATAGGATTGGAGAGTTTTGGTGAGCAAATGAAGACCCTTTGAAGTCATATTGCATGGTACCCATTCCACGGGTCTCAACTCTCCAGGTTTAAGGGATTCTTCCTTCAGCTAAAACATGCATGTGGAACCCAGAGTATGATCAACCGTGTGATCGGGAGACGTGTTGAAATATGTCTCAGTTCTCGTCCCCTGGTACTCGGGTGCAACATTCCAGATGCTTTACTAACACTCTCCCGACTTGGAGAGTCAGTGCCTTTAACCTCCTGTTTGGCCCAGTTTGCAAATTCCGCGGAAGATGAACAGGAATAGGGAGAACCAATGAGAGACTAGCTGGAGGTGTCTGGACGGGAAAATTTAACTCTCATTTCCCACCAGGAAGAGGAATTAACCAAAGGCTCAGCGTGCCATGCCGGAACCAGATTAGGGCCTGAAGCAATCATGCGGTGTTGCGGCCAGCTCACAAGAAAGCGAGTTGAAGAAAGGAGCTCAGGGGCACTGTAATTCACAAACCTGCAGAGTTATAAATGACAGCTATCATCCAAAAATATACTGAAGTAAGGCTGCCAAGAGGACTTGAAAGCCGGGCAGAATTGCAGGAAACCGATTTCAGGAGGTAGACTGGAATTGCATTTAAAGCATAGGAAAAGAGGCAGAAGGTCGACAATGATGCACTTGGCTAAAAAGGGCGTATGCGTTTTTTCCTGAATATATTCAGGAAAAAACGCATACGCGCTTTTTGGCCAACCAAGCAAGCTTGCAAAGGAAATCTGCACTACAATGAAGTCTCACTTCACCCCATCAAAAGGGCCATCTGAAAAAAGTGTAAAATCCAGAAAGGCAGGACAGGCCATGGAGAACTGGGAGCCTTGTTATGCTGATGGGCGGGATGTAAATTGCCAACAGCCACTCGGGAGAAGTGTATGGTGTTTCCTGAAACATCTAAAAAACAAAGCAACAGAGCCTAGGGCACTTCCACTTATGGTCCTATAGCTTAGGGAAATTAAAATCAAAAAGACACAGCCACCCCAAAGTTTGGGATGGCTCTGTTTACAAGAAACTCGTTTACGGTACAAGTTCAATATCGCATAAAGCGAAAAATGGATAAAGAAGTTGTGGTACTTACGTACAATGCACTATCACTCAGCAATGACATCTATGTCATCAGGCCCATAGCAGCATGATGAGTGGATTCAGGTATGATGATTCTAACTGAAATAAGTCACACAGAAAAAGAAACATCATAAGATATCACTAATACACGGAATGTAAACTTGGCTACACAGGAGCTGAATTTCAAAACAGAACATGGTCCCAAATTTAGAAAATCAACTTATGCTTGCTTAAGGGGAAAGGTGAGTTGGGGTGCTGCATAAAACCAGAGATTGAAATGAGCACAGATAAAGTTTCTTAAGCCAAATATGTAATAGACAAGAGCTACTCATTGCTCAACGAAATGGACTCAAAACCCCATATTAAACGCCTAATAATGTACCTGACTAGTAAGTATCTTAAAACCTATGGATTGCTATGTCTCTGAAAGTGAATCAATCGTGAGTACAGGGGCAAAAACGCAGCAGTGATAGGATTGGAGAGTTTTGGTGAGCAAATGAAGACCCTTTGAAGTCATATTGCATGGTACCCATTCCACGGGTCTCAACTCTCCAGGTTTAAGGGATTCTTCCTTCAGCTAAAACATGCATGTGGAACCCAGAGTATGATCAACCGTGTGATCGGGAGACGTGTTGAAATATGTCTCAGTTCTCGTCCCCTGGTACTCGGGTGCAACATTCCAGATGCTTTACTAACACTCTCCCGACTTGGAGAGTCAGTGCCTTTAACCTCCTGTTTGGCCCAGTTTGCAAATTCCGCGGAAGATGAACAGGAATAGGGAGAACCAATGAGAGACTAGCTGGAGGTGTCTGGACGGGAAAATTTAACTCTCATTTCCCACCAGGAAGAGGAATTAACCAAAGGCTCAGCGTGCCATGCCGGAACCAGATTAGGGCCTGAAGCAATCCTGCGGTGTTGCGGCCAGCTCACAAGAAAGCGAGTTGAAGAAAGGAGCTCAGGGGCACTGTAATTCACAAACCTGCAGAGTTATAAATGACAGCTATCATCCAAAAATATACTGAAGTAAGGCTGCCAAAAGGACTTGAAAGCCGGGCAGAATTGCAGGAAACCGATTTCAGGAGGTAGACTGGAATTGCATTTAAAGCATAGGAAAAGAGGCAGAAGGTCGACAATGATGCACTTGGCCAAAAAGGGCGTATGCCTTTTTTCCTGAATATATTCAGGAAAAAAAACGCATACGCCCTTTTTGGACAACCAAGCAAGCTTGCAAAGGAAATCTGCACTACAATGAAGTCTCACTTCCCCCCCGTCAAAAGGGCCATCTGAAAAAAGTGTAAAATCCAGAAAGGCAGGACAGGCCATGGAGAACTGGGAGCCTTGTTATGCTGATGGGCGGGATGTAAATTGCCAACAGCCACTCAGGAGAAGTGTATGGTGTTTCCTGAAACATCTAAAAAACAAAGCAACAGAGCCTAGGGCACTTCCACTTATGGTCCTATAGCTTAGGGAAATTAAAATCAAAAACACACAGCCACCCCAAAGTTTGGGATGGCTCTGTTTACAAGAAACTCGTTTACGGTACAAGTTCAATATCGCATAAAGCGGAAAATGGATAAAGAAGTTGTGGTACTTACGTACAATGCAATATCACTCAGCAATGACATCTATGTCATCAGGCCCATAGCAGCATAATGAGTGGATTCAGGTATGATGATTCTAACTGAAATAAGTCACACAGAAAAAGAAACATCATAAGATATCACTAATACACGGAATGTAAACTTGGCTACACAGGAACTGAATTTCAAAACAGAACATGGTCCCAAATTTAGAAAACCAACTTATGCTTGCTTAAGGGGAAAGGTGAGTTGGGGTGCTGCATAAAACCAGAGATTGAAATGAGCACAGATAAAGTCCCTTAAGCCAAATATGTAATAGACAAGAGCTACTCCTTGCTCAACGAAATGGACTCAAAACCCCATATTAAACGCCTAATAATGTACCTGACTAGTAAGTATCTTAAAACCTATGGATTGCTATGTCTCTGAAAGTGAATCAATCGTGAGTACAGGGGCAAAAACGCAGCAGTGATAGGATTGGAGAGTTTTGGTGAGCAAATGAAGACCCTTTGAAGTCATATTGCATGGTACCCATTCCACGGGTCTCAACTCTCCAGGTTTAAGGGATTCTTCCTTCAGCTAAAACATGCATGTGGAACCCAGAGTATGATCAACCGTGTGATCGGGAGACGTGTTGAAATATGTCTCAGTTCTCGTCCCCTGGTACTCGGGTGCAACATTCCAGATGCTTTACTAACACTCTCCCGACTTGGAGAGTCAGTGCCTTTAACCTCCTGTTTGGCCCAGTTTGCAAATTCCGCGGAAGATGAACAGGAATAGGGAGAACCAATGAGAGACTAGCTGGAGGTGTCTGGACGGGAAAATTTAACTCTCATTTCCCACCAGGAAGAGGAATTAACCAAAGGCTCAGCGTGCCATGCCGGAACCAGATTAGGGCCTGAAGCAATCCTGCGGTGTTGCGGCCAGCTCACAAGAAAGCGAGTTGAAGAAAGGAGCTCAGGGGCACTGTAATTCACAAACCTGCAGAGTTATAAATGACAGCTATCATCCAAAAATATACTGAAGTAAGGCTGCCAAGAGGACTTGAAAGCCGGGCAGAATTGCAGGAAACCGATTTCAGGAGGTAGACTGGAATTGCATTTAAAGCATAGGAAAAGAGGCAGAAGGTCGACAATGATGCACTTGGCCAAAAAGGGCGTATGCGTTTTTTCCTGAATATATTCAGGAAAAAAAACGCATACGCCCTTTTTGGCCAACCAAGCAAGCTTGCAAAGGAAATCTGCACTACAATGAAGTCTCACTTCCCCCCCGTCAAAAGGGCCATCTGAAAAATGTGTAAAATCCAGAAAGGCAGGACAGGCCATGGAGAACTGGGAGCCTTGTTATGCTGATGGGCGGGATGTAAATTGCCAACAGCCACTCGGGAGAAGTGTATGGTGTTTCCTGAAACATCTAAAAAACAAAGCAACAGAGCCTAGGGCACTTCCACTTATGGTCCTGCAGCTTAGGGAAATTAAAATCAAAAAGACACAGCCACCCCAAAGTTTGGGATGGCTGTGTTTACAAGAAACTCGTTTACGGTACAAGTTCAATATCGCATAAAGCGGAAAATGGATAAAGAAGTTGTGGTACTTACGTACAATGCAATATCACTCAGCAATGACATCTATGTCATCAGGCCCATAGCAGCATAATGAGTGGATTCAGGTATGATGATTCTAACTGAAATAAGTCACACAGAAAAAGAAACATCATAAGATATCACTAATACACGGAATGTAAACTTGGCTACACAGGAACTGAATTTCAAAACAGAACATGGTCCCAAATTTAGAAAATCAACTTATGCTTGCTTAAGGGGAAAGGTGAGTTGGGGTGCTGCATAAAACCAGAGATTGAAATGAGCACAGATAAAGTCCCTTAAGCCAAATATGTAATAGACAAGAGCTACTCCTTGCTCAACGAAATGGACTCAAAACCCCATATTAAACGCCTAATAATGTACCTGACTAGTAAGTATCTTAAAACCTATGGATTGCTATGTCTCTGAAAGTGAATCAATCGTGAGTACAGGGGCAAAAACGCAGCAGTGATAGGATTGGAGAGTTTTGGTGAGCAAATGAAGACCCTTTGAAGTCATATTGCATGGTACCCATTCCACGGGTCTCAACTCTCCAGGTTTAAGGGATTCTTCCTTCAGCTAAAACATGCATGTGGAACCCAGAGTATGATCAACCGTGTGATCGGGAGACGTGTTGAAATATGTCTCAGTTCTCGTCCCCTGGTACTCGGGTGCAACATTCCAGATGCTTTACTAACACTCTCCCGACTTGGAGAGTCAGTGCCTTTAACCTCCTGTTTGGCCCAGTTTGCAAATTCCGCGGAAGATGAACAGGAATAGGGAGAACCAATGAGAGACTAGCTGGAGGTGTCTGGACGGGAAAATTTAACTCTCATTTCCCACCAGGAAGAGGAATTAACCAAAGGCTCAGCGTGCCATGCCGGAACCAGATTAGGGCCTGAAGCAATCCTGCGGTGTTGCGGCCAGCTCACAAGAAAGCGAGTTGAAGAAAGGAGCTCAGGGGCACTGTAATTCACAAACCTGCAGAGTTATAAATGACAGCTATCATCCAAAAATATACTGAAGTAAGGCTGCCAAGAGGACTTGAAAGCCGGGCAGAATTGCAGGAAACCGATTTCAGGAGGTAGACTGGAATTGCATTTAAAGCATAGGAAAAGAGGCAGAAGGTCGACAATGATGCACTTGGCCAAAAAGGGCGTATGCGTTTTTTCCTGAATATATTCAGGAAAAAACGCATACGCCCTTTTTGGCCAACCAAGCAAGCTTGCAAAGGAAATCTGCACTACAATGAAGTCTCACTTCCCCCCCGTCAAAAGGGCCATCTGAAAAAAGTGTAAAATCCAGAAAGGCAGGACAGGCCATGGAGAACTGGGAGCCTTGTTATGCTGATGGGCGGGATGTAAATTGCCAACAGCCACTCGGGAGAAGTGTATGGTGTTTCCTGAAACATCTAAAAAACAAAGCAACAGAGCCTAAGGCACTTCCACTTATGGTCCTATAGCTTAGGGAAATTAAAATCAAAAACACACAGCCACCCCAAAGTTTGGGATGGCTCTGTTTACAAGAAACTCGTTTACGGTACAAGTTCAATATCGCATAAAGCGGAAAATGGATAAAGAAGTTGTGGTACTTACGTACAATGCAATATCACTCAGCAATGACATCTATGTCATCAGGCCCATAGCAGCATAATGAGTGGATTCAGGTATGATGATTCTAACTGAAATAAGTCACACAGAAAAAGAAACATCATAAGATATCACTAATACACGGAATGTAAACTTGGCTACACAGGAACTGAATTTCAAAACAGAACATGGTCCCAAATTTAGAAAATCAACTTATGCTTGCTTAAGGGGAAAGGTGAGTTGGGGTGCTGCATAAAACCAGAGATTGAAATGAGCACAGATAAAGTTCCTTAAGCCAAATATGTAATAGACAAGAGCTACTCCTTGCTCAACGAAATGGACTCAAAACCCCATATTAAACGCCTAATAATGTACCTGACTAGTAAGTATCTTAAAACCTATGGATTGCTATGTCTCTGAAAGTGAATCAATCGTGAGTACAGGGGCAAAAACGCAGCAGTGATAGGATTGGAGAGTTTTGGTGAGCAAATGAAGACCCTTTGAAGTCATATTGCATGGTACCCATTCCACGGGTCTCAACTCTCCAGGTTTAAGGGATTCTTCCTTCAGCTAAAACATGCATGTGGAACCCAGAGTATGATCAACCGTGTGATCGGGAGACGTGTTGAAATATGTCTCAGTTCTCGTCCCCTGGTACTCGGGTGCAACATTCCAGATGCTTTACTAACACTCTCCCGACTTGGAGAGTCAGTGCCTTTAACCTCCTGTTTGGCCCAGTTTGCAAATTCCGCGGAAGATGAACAGGAATAGGGAGAACCAATGAGAGACTAGCTGGAGGTGTCTGGACGGGAAAATTTAACTCTCATTTCCCACCAGGAAGAGGAATTAACCAAAGGCTCAGCGTGCCATGCCGGAACCAGATTAGGGCCTGAAGCAATCCTGCGGTGTTGCGGCCAGCTCACAAGAAAGCGAGTTGAAGAAAGGAGCTCAGGGGCACTGTAATTCACAAAGCTGCAGAGTTATAAATGACAGCTATCATCCAAAAATATACTGAAGTAAGGCTGCCAAGAGGACTTGAAAGACGGGCAGAATTGCAGGAAACCGATTTCAGGAGGTAGACTGGAATTGCATTTAAAGCATAGGAAAAGAGGCAGAAGGTCGACAATGATGCACTTGGCCAAAAAGGGCGTATGCGTTTTTTCCTGAATATATTCAGGAAAAAACGCATACGTCCTTTTTGGCCAACCAAGCAAGCTTGCAAAGGAAATCTGCACTACAATGAAGTCTCACTTCCCCCCGTCAAAAGGGCCATCTGAAAAAAGTGTAAAATCCAGAAAGGCAGGACAGGCCATGGAGAACTGGGAGCCTTGTTATGCTGATGGGCGGGATGTAAATTGCCAACAGCCACTCGGGAGAAGTGTATGGTGTTTCCTGAAACATCTAAAAAACAAAGCAACAGAGCCTAGGGCACTTCCACTTATGGTCCTATAGCTTAGGGAAATTAAAATCAAAAAGACACAGCCACCCCAAAGTTTGGGATGGCTCTGTTTACAAGAAACTCGTTTACGGTACAAGTTCAATATCGCATAAAGCGGAAAATGGATAAAGAAGTTGTGGTACTTACGTACAATGCAATATCACTCAGCAATGACATCTATGTCATCAGGCCCATAGCAGCATAATGAGTGGATTCAGGTATGATGATTCTAACTGAAATAAGTCACACAGAAAAAGAAACATCATAAGATATCACTAATACACGGAATGTAAACTTGGCTACACAGGAACTGAATTTCAAAACAGAACATGGTCCCAAATTTAGAAAATCAACTTATGCTTGCTTAAGGGGAAAGGTGAGTTGGGGTGCTGCATAAAACCAGAGATTGAAATGAGCACAGATAAAGTCCCTTAAGCCAAATATGTAATAGACAAGAGCTACTCCTTGCTCAACGAAATGGACTCAAAACCCCATATTAAACGCCTAATAATGTACCTGACTAGTAAGTATCTTAAAACCTATGGATTGCTATGTCTCTGAAAGTGAATCAATCGTGAGTACAGGGGCAAAAACGCAGCAGTGATAGGATTGGAGAGTTTTGGTGAGCAAATGAAGACCCTTTGAAGTCATATTGCATGGTACCCATTCCACGGGTCTCAACTCTCCAGGTTTAAGGGATTCTTCCTTCAGCTAAAACATGCATGTGGAACCCAGAGTATGATCAACCGTGTGATCGGGAGACGTGTTGAAATATGTCTCAGTTCTCGTCCCCTGGTACTCGGGTGCAACATTCCAGATGCTTTACTAACACTCTCCCGACTTGGAGAGTCAGTGCCTTTAACCTCCTGTTTGGCCCAGTTTGCAAATTCCGCGGAAGATGAACAGGAATAGGGAGAACCAATGAGAGACTAGCTGGAGGTGTCTGGACGGGAAAATTTAACTCTCATTTCCCACCAGGAAGAGGAATTAACCAAAGGCTCAGCGTGCCATGCCGGAACCAGATTAGGGCCTGAAGCAATCCTGCGGTGTTGCGGCCAGCTCACAAGAAAGCGAGTTGAAGAAAGGAGCTCAGGGGCACTGTAATTCACAAACCTGCAGAGTTATAAATGACAGCTATCATCCAAAAATATACTGAAGTAAGGCTGCCAAGAGGACTTGAAACCCGGGCAGAATTGCAGGAAACCGATTTCAGGAGGTAGACTGGAATTGCATTTAAAGCATAGGAAAAGAGGCAGAAGGTCGACAATGATGCACTTGGCCAAAAAGGGCGTATGCGTTTTTTCCTGAATATATTCAGGAAAAAAAACGCATACGCACTTTTTGGCCAACCAAGCAAGCTTGCAAAGGAAATCTGCACTACAATGAAGTCTCACTTCCCCCCCGTCAAAAGGGCCATCTGAAAAAAGTGTAAAATCCAGAAAGGCAGGACAGGCCATGGAGAACTGGGAGCCTTGTTATGCTGATGGGCGGGATGTAAATTGCCAACAGCCACTCGGGAGAAGTGTATGGTGTTTCCTGAAACATCTAAAAAACAAAGCAACAGAGCCTAGGGCACTTCCACTTATGGTCCTATAGCTTAGGGAAATTAAAATCAAAAAGACACAGCCACCCCAAAGTTTGGGATGGCTCTGTTTACAAGAAACTCGTTTACGGTACAAGTTCAATATCGCATAAAGCGGAAAATGGATAAAGAAGTTGTGGTACTTACGTACAATGCAATATCACTCAGCAATGACATCTATGTCATCAGGCCCATAGCAGCATAATGAGTGGATTCAGGTATGATGATTCTAACTGAAATAAGTCACACAGAAAAAGAAACATCATAAGATATCACTAATACACGGAATGTAAACTTGGCTACACAGGAACTGAATTTCAAAACAGAACATGGTCCCAAATTTAGAAAATCAACTTATGCTTGCTTAAGGGGAAAGGTGAGTTGGGGTGCTGCATAAAACCAGAGATTGAAATGAGCACAGATAAAGTCCCTTAAGCCAAATATGTAATAGACAAGAGCTACTCCTTGCTCAACGAAATGGACTCAAAACCCCATATTAAACGCCTAATAATGTACCTGACTAGTAAGTATCTTAAAACCTATGGATTGCTATGTCTCTGAAAGTGAATCAATCGTGAGTACAGGGGCAAAAACGCAGCAGTGATAGGATTGGAGAGTTTTGGTGAGCAAATGAAGACCCTTTGAAGTCATATTGCATGGTACCCATTCCACGGGTCTCAACTCTCCAGGTTTAAGGGATTCTTCCTTCAGCTAAAACATGCATGTGGAACCCAGAGTATGATCAACCGTGTGATCGGGAGACGTGTTGAAATATGTCTCAGTTCTCGTCCCCTGGTACTCGGGTGCAACATTCCAGATGCTTTACTAACACTCTCCCGACTTGGAGAGTCAGTGCCTTTAACCTCCTGTTTGGCCCAGTTTGCAAATTCCGCGGAAGATGAACAGGAATAGGGAGAACCAATGAGAGACTAGCTGGAGGTGTCTGGACGGGAAAATTTAACTCTCATTTCCCACCAGGAAGAGGAATTAACCAAAGGCTCAGCGTGCCATGCCGGAACCAGATTAGGGCCTGAAGCAATCCTGCGGTGTTGCGGCCAGCTCACAAGAAAGCGAGTTGAAGAAAGGAGCTCAGGGGCACTGTAATTCACAAACCTGCAGAGTTATAAATGACAGCTATCATCCAAAAATATACTGAAGTAAGGCTGCCAAGAGGACTTGAAAGCCGGGCAGAATTGCAGGAAACCGATTTCAGGAGGTAGACTGGAATTGCATTTAAAGCATAGGAAAAGAGGCAGAAGGTCGACAATGATGCACTTGGCCAAAAAGGGCGTATGCGTTTTTTCCTGAATATATTCAGGAAAAAAAACGCATACGCACTTTTTGGCCAACCAAGCAAGCTTGCAAAGGAAATCTGCACTACAATGAAGTCTCACTTCCCCCCCGTCAAAAGGGCCATCTGAAAAAAGTGTAAAATCCAGAAAGGCAGGACAGGCCATGGAGAACTGGGAGCCTTGTTATGCTGATGGGCGGGATGTAAATTGCCAACAGCCACTCGGGAGAAGTGTATGGTGTTTCCTGAAACATCTAAAAAACAAAGCAACAGAGCCTAGGGCACTTCCACTTATGGTCCTATAGCTTAGGGAAATTAAAATAAAAAAGACACAGCCACCCCAAAGTTTGGGATGGCTCTGTTTACAAGAAACTCGTTTACGGTACAAGTTCAATATCGCATAAAGCGGAAAATGGATAAAGAAGTTGTGGTACTTACGTACAATGCAATATCACTCAGCAATGACATCTATGTCATCAGGCCCATAGCAGCATAATGAGTGGATTCAGGTATGATGATTCTAACTGAAATAAGTCACACAGAAAAAGAAACATCATAAGATATCACTAATACACGGAATGTAAACTTGGCTACACAGGAACTGAATTTCAAAACAGAACATGGTCCCAAATTTAGAAAATCAACTTATGCTTGCTTAAGGGGAAAGGTGAGTTGGGGTGCTGCATAAAACCAGAGATTGAAATGAGCACAGATAAAGTCCCTTAAGCCAAATATGTAATAGACAAGAGCTACTCCTTGCTCAACGAAATGGACTCAAAACCCCATATTAAACGCCTAATAATGTACCTGACTAGTAAGTATCTTAAAACCTATGGATTGCTATGTCTCTGAAAGTGAATCAATCGTGAGTACAGGGGCAAAAACGCAGCAGTGATAGGATTGGAGAGTTTTGGTGAGCAAATGAAGACCCTTTGAAGTCATATTGCATGGTACCCATTCCACGGGTCTCAACTCTCCAGGTTTAAGGGATTCTTCCTTCAGCTAAAACATGCATGTGGAACCCAGAGTATGATCAACCGTGTGATCGGGAGACGTGTTGAAATATGTCTCAGTTCTCGTCCCCTGGTACTCGGGTGCAACATTCCAGATGCTTTACTAACACTCTCCCGACTTGGAGAGTCAGTGCCTTTAACCTCCTGTTTGGCCCAGTTTGCAAATTCCGCGGAAGATGAACAGGAATAGGGAGAACCAATGAGAGACTAGCTGGAGGTGTCTGGACGGGAAAATTTAACTCTCATTTCCCACCAGGAAGAGGAATTAACCAAAGGCTCAGCGTGCCATGCCGGAACCAGATTAGGGCCTGAAGCAATCCTGCGGTGTTGCGGCCAGCTCACAAGAAAGCGAGTTGAAGAAAGGAGCTCAGGGGCACTGTAATTCACAAACCTGCAGAGTTATAAATGACAGCTATCATCCAAAAATATACTGAAGTAAGGCTGCCAAGAGGACTTGAAAGCCGGGCAGAATTGCAGGAAACCGATTTCAGGAGGTAGACTGGAATTGCATTTAAAGCATAGGAAAAGAGGCAGAAGGTCGACAATGATGCACTTGGCCAAAAAGGGCGTATGCGTTTTTTCCTGAATATATTCAGGAAAAAACGCATACGTACTTTTTGGCCAACCAAGCAAGCTTGCAAAGGAAATCTGCACTACAATGAAGTCTCACTTCCCCACGTCAAAAGGGCCATCTGAAAAAAGTGTAAAATCCAGAAAGGCAGGACAGGCCATGGAGAACTGGGAGCCTTGTTATGCTGATGGGCGGGATGTACATTGCCAACAGCCACTCGGGAGAAGTGTATGGTGTTTCCTGAAACATCTAAAAAACAAAGCAACAGAGCCTAGGGCACTTCCACTTATGGTCCTATAGCTTAGGGAAATTAAAATCAAAAAGACACAGCCACCCCAAAGTTTGGGATGGCTCTGTTTACAAGAAACTCATTTACGGTGCAAGTTCAATATCGCATAAAGCGAAAAATGGATAAAGAAGTTGTGGTACTTACGTACAATGCAATATCACTCAGCAATGACATCTATGTCATCAGGCCCATAGCAGCATAATGAGTGGATTCAGGTATGATGATTCTAACTGAAATAAGTCACACAGAAAAAGAAACATCATAAGATATCACTAATACACGGAATGTAAACTTGGCTACACAGGAACTGAATTTCAAAACAGAACATGGTCCCAAATTTAGAAAATCAACCTATGCTTGCTTAAGGGGAAAGGTGAGTTGGGGTGCTGCATAAAACCAGAGATTGAAATGAGCACAGATAAAGTCCCTTAAGCCAAATATGTAATAGACAAGAGCTACTCCTTGCTCAACGAAATGGACTCAAAACCCCATATTAAACGCCTAATAATGTACCTGACTAGTAAGTATCTTAAAACCTATGGATTGCTATGTCTCTGAAAGTGAATCAATCGTGAGTACAGGGGCAAAAACGCAGCAGTGATAGGATTGGAGAGTTTTGGTGAGCAAATGAAGACCCTTTGAAGTCATATTGCATGGTACCCATTCCACGGGTCTCAACTCTCCAGGTTTAAGGGATTCTTCCTTCAGCTAAAACATGCATGTGGAACCCAGAGTATGATCAACCGTGTGATCGGGAGACGTGTTGAAATATGTCTCAGTTCTCGTCCCCTGGTACTCGGGTGCAACATTCCAGATGCTTTACTAACACTCTCCCGACTTGGAGAGTCAGTGCCTTTAACCTCCTATTTGGCCCAGTTTGCAAATTCCGCGGAAGATGAACAGGAATAGGGAGAACCAATGAGAGACTAGCTGGAGGTGTCTGGACGGGAAAATTTAACTCTCATTTCCCACCAGGAAGAGGAATTAACCAAAGGCTCAGCGTGCCATGCCGGAACCAGATTAGGGCCTGAAGCAATCCTGCGGTGTTGCGGCCAGCTCACAAGAAAGCGAGTTGAAGAAAGGAGCTCAGGGGCACTGTAATTCACAAACCTGCAGAGTTATAAATGACAGCTATCATCCAAAAATATACTGAAGTAAGGCTGCCAAGAGGACTTGAAACCCGGGCAGAATTGCAGGAAACCGATTTCAGGAGGTAGACTGGAATTGCATTTAAAGCATAGGAAAAGAGGCAGAAGGTCGACAATGATGCACTTGGCCAAAAAGGGCGTATGCGTTTTTTCCTGAATATATTCAGGAAAAAACGCATACGCCCTTTTTGGCCAACCAAGCAAGCTTGCAAAGGAAATCTGCACTACAATGAAGTCTCACTTCCCCCCCGTCAAAAGGGCCATCTGAAAAATGTGTAAAATCCAGAAAGGCAGGACAGGCCATGGAGAACTGGGAGCCTTGTTATGCTGATGGGCGGGATGTACATTGCCAACAGCCACTCGGGAGAAGTGTATGGTGTTTCCTGAAACATCTAAAAAACAAAGCAACAGAGCCTAGGGCACTTCCACTTATGGTCCTATAGCTTAGGGAAATTAAAATCAAAAAGACACAGCCACCCCAAAGTTTGGGATGGCTCTGTTTACAAGAAACTCATTTACGGTGCAAGTTCAATATCGCATAAAGCGAAAAATGGATAAAGAAGTTGTGGTACTTACGTACAATGCAATATCACTCAGCAATGACATCTATGTCATCAGGCCCATAGCAGCATAATGAGTGGATTCAGGTATGATGATTCTAACTGAAATAAGTCACACAGAAAAAGAAACATCATAAGATATCACTAATACACGGAATGTAAACTTGGCTACACAGGAACTGAATTTCAAAACAGAACATGGTCCCAAATTTAGAAAATCAACTTATGCTTGCTTAAGGGGAAAGGTGAGTTGGGGTGCTGCATAAAACCAGAGATTGAAATGAGCACAGATAAAGTCCCTTAAGCCAAATATGTAATAGACAAGAGCTACTCCTTGCTCAACGAAATGGACTCAAAACCCCATATTAAACGCCTAATAATGTACCTGACTAGTAAGTATCTTAAAACCTATGGATTGCTATGTCTCTGAAAGTGAATCAATCGTGAGTACAGGGGCAAAAACGCAGCAGTGATAGGATTGGAGAGTTTTGGTGAGCAAATGAAGACCCTTTGAAGTCATATTGCATGGTACCCATTCCACGGGTCTCAACTCTCCAGGTTTAAGGGATTCTTCCTTCAGCTAAAACATGCATGTGGAACCCAGAGTATGATCAACCGTGTGATCGGGAGACGTGTTGAAATATGTCTCAGTTCTCGTCCCCTGGTACTCGGGTGCAACATTCCAGATGCTTTACTAACACTCTCCCGACTTGGAGAGTCAGTGCCTTTAACCTCCTATTTGGCCCAGTTTGCAAATTCCGCGGAAGATGAACAGGAATAGGGAGAACCAATGAGAGACTAGCTGGAGGTGTCTGGACGGGAAAATTTAACTCTCATTTCCCACCAGGAAGAGGAATTAACCAAAGGCTCAGCGTGCCATGCCGGAACCAGATTAGGGCCTGAAGCAATCCTGCGGTGTTGCGGCCAGCTCACAAGAAAGCGAGTTGAAGAAAGGAGCTCAGGGGCACTGTAATTCACAAACCTGCAGAGTTATAAATGACAGCTATCATCCAAAAATATACTGAAGTAAGGCTGCCAAGAGGACTTGAAACCCGGGCAGAATTGCAGGAAACCGATTTCAGGAGGTAGACTGGAATTGCATTTAAAGCATAGGAAAAGAGGCAGAAGGTCGACAATGATGCACTTGGCCAAAAAGGGCGTATGCGTTTTTTCCTGAATATATTCAGGAAAAAACGCATACGCCCTTTTTGGCCAACCAAGCAAGCTTGCAAAGGAAATCTGCACTACAATGAAGTCTCACTTCCCCCCCGTCAAAAGGGCCATCTGAAAAATGTGTAAAATCCAGAAAGGCAGGACAGGCCATGGAGAACTGGGAGCCTTGTTATGCTGATGGGCGGGATGTAAATTGCCAACAGCCACTCGGGAGAAGTGTATGGTGTTTCCTGAAACATCTAAAAAACAAAGCAACAGAGCCTAGGGCACTTCCACTTATGGTCCTATAGCTTAGGGAAATTAAAATCAAAAAGACACAGCCACCCCAAAGTTTGGGATGGCTCTGTTTACAAGAAACTCATTTACGGTGCAAGTTCAATATCGCATAAAGCGAAAAATGGATAAAGAAGTTGTGGTACTTACGTACAATGCAATATCACTCAGCAATGACATCTATGTCATCAGGCCCATAGCAGCATAATGAGTGGATTCAGGTATGATGATTCTAACTGAAATAAGTCACACAGAAAAAGAAACATCATAAGATATCACTAATACACGGAATGTAAACTTGGCTACACAGGAACTGAATTTCAAAACAGAACATGGTCCCAAATTTAGAAAATCAACTTATGCTTGCTTAAGGGGAAAGGTGAGTTGGGGTGCTGCATAAAACCAGAGATTGAAATGAGCACAGATAAAGTCCCTTAAGCCAAATATGTAATAGACAAGAGCTACTCCTTGCTCAACGAAATGGACTCAAAACCCCATATTAAACGCCTAATAATGTACCTGACTAGTAAGTATCTTAAAACCTATGGATTGCTATGTCTCTGAAAGTGAATCAATCGTGAGTACAGGGGCAAAAACGCAGCAGTGATAGGATTGGAGAGTTTTGGTGAGCAAATGAAGACCCTTTGAAGTCATATTGCATGGTACCCATTCCACGGGTCTCAACTCTCCAGGTTTAAGGGATTCTTCCTTCAGCTAAAACATGCATGTGGAACCCAGAGTATGATCAACCGTGTGATCGGGAGACGTGTTGAAATATGTCTCAGTTCTCGTCCCCTGGTACTCGGGTGCAACATTCCAGATGCTTTACTAACACTCTCCCGACTTGGAGAGTCAGTGCCTTTAACCTCCTATTTGGCCCAGTTTGCAAATTCCGCGGAAGATGAACAGGAATAGGGAGAACCAATGAGAGACTACCTGGAGGTGTCTGGACGGGAAAATTTAACTCTCATTTCCCACCAGGAAGAGGAATTAACCAAAGGCTCAGCGTGCCATGCCGGAACCAGATTAGGGCCTGAAGCAATCCTGCGGTGTTGCGGCCAGCTCACAAGAAAGCGAGTTGAAGAAAGGAGCTCAGGGGCACTGTAATTCACAAACCTGCAGAGTTATAAATGACAGCTATCATCCAAAAATATACTGAAGTAAGGCTGCCAAGAGGACTTGAAACCCGGGCAGAATTGCAGGAAACCGATTTCAGGAGGTAGACTGGAATTGCATTTAAAGCATAGGAAAAGAGGCAGAAGGTCGACAATGATGCACTTGGCCAAAAAGGGCGTATGCGTTTTTTCCTGAATATATTCAGGAAAAAACGCATACGCCCTTTTTGGCCAACCAAGCAAGCTTGCAAAGGAAATCTGCACTACAATGAAGTCTCACTTCCCCCCCGTCAAAAGGGCCATCTGAAAAATGTGTAAAATCCAGAAAGGCAGGACAGGCCATGGAGAACTGGGAGCCTTGTTAGGCTGATGGGCGGGATGTAAATTGCCAACAGCCACTCGGGAGAAGTGTATGGTGTTTCCTGAAACATCTAAAAAACAAAGCAACAGAGCCTAGGGCACTTCCACTTATGGTCCTATAGCTTAGGGAAATTAAAATCAAAAAGACACAGACACCCCAAAGTTTGGGACGGCTCTGTTTACAAGAAACTCGTTTACGGTACAAGTTCAATATCGCATAAAGCGAAAAATGGATAAAGAAGGTGTGGTACTTACGTACAATGCAATATCACTCAGCAATGACATCTATGTCATCAGGCCCATAGCAGCATAATGAGTGGATTCAGGTATGATGATTCTAACTGAAATAAGTCACACAGAAAAAGAAACATCATAAGATATCACTAACACACGGAATGTAAACTTGGCTACACAGGAACTGAATTTCAAAACAGAACATGGTCCCAAATTTAGAAAACCAACTTATGCTTGCTAAAGGGGAAAGGTGAGTTGGGGTGCTGCATAAAACCAGAGATTGAAATGAGCACAGATAAATTTCCTTAAGCCAAATATGTAATAGACAAGAGCTACTCCTTGCTCAACGAAATGGACTCAAAACCCCATATTAAACGCCTAATAATGTACCTGACTAGTAAGTATCTTAAAACCTATGGATTGCTATGTCTCTGAAAGTGCATCAATCGTGAGTACAGGGGCAAAAACGCAGCAGTGATAGGATTGGAGAGTTTTGGTGAGCAAATGAAGACCCTTTGAAGTCATATTGAATGGTACCCATTCCACGGGTCTCAACTCTCTAGGTTTAAGGGATTCTTCCTTCAGCTAAAACATGCATGTGGAACCCAGAGTATGATCAACCGTGTGATCGGGAGACGTGTTGAAATATGTCTCAGTTCTCGTCCCCTGGTACTCGGGTGCAACATTCCAGATGCTTTACTAACACTCTCCCGACTTGGAGAGTCAGTGCCTTTAACCTCCTGTTTGGCCCAGTTTGCAAATTCCGCGGAAGATGAACAGGAATAGGGAGAACCAATGAGAGACTAGCTGGAGGTGTCTGGACGGGAAAATTTAACTCTCATTTCCCACCAGGAAGAGGAATTAACCAAAGGCTCAGCGTGCCATGCCGGAACCAGATTAGGGCCTGAAGCAATCCTGCGGTGTTGCGGCCAGCTCACAAGAAAGCGAGTTGAAGAAAGGAGCTCAGGGGCACTGTAATTCACAAACCTGCAGAGTTATAAATGACAGCTATCATCCAAAAATATACTGAAGTAAGGCTGCCAAGAGGACTTGAAAGCCGGGCAGAATTGCAGGAAACCGATTTCAGGAGGTAGACTGGAATTGCATTTAAAGCATAGGAAAAGAGGCAGAAGGTCGACAATGATGCACTTGGCCAAAAAGGGCATATGCGTTTTTTCCTGAATATATTCAGGAAAAAAAACGCATACGCCCTTTTTGGCCAACCAAGCAAGCTTGCAAAGGAAATCTGCACTACAATGAAGTCTCACTTCCCCCCCGTCAAAAGGGCCATCTGAAAAAAGTGTAAAATCCAGAAAGGCAGGACAGGCCATGGAGAACTGGGAGCCTTGTTATGCTGATGGGCGGGATGTAAATTGCCAACAGCCACTCGGGAGAAGTGTATGGTGTTTCCTGAAACATCTAAAAAACAAAGCAACAGAGCCTAGGGCACTTCCACTTATGGTCCTATAGCTTAGGGAAATTAAAATCAAAAAGACACAGCCACCCCAAAGTTTGGGATGGCTCTGTTTACAAGAAACTCGTTTACGGTGCAAGTTCAATATCGCATAAAGCGAAAAATGGATAAAGAAGGTGTGGTACTTACGTACAATGCAATATCACTCAGCAATGACATCTATGTCATCAGGCCCATAGCAGCATAATGAGTGGATTCAGGTATGATGATTCTAACTGAAATAAGTCACACAGAAAAAGAAACATCATAAGATATCACTAATACACGGAATGTAAACTTGGCTACACAGGATCTGAATTTCAAAACAGAACATGGTCCCAAATTTAGAAAACCAACTTATGCTTGCTTAAGGGGAAAGGTGAGTTGGGGTGCTGCATAAAACCAGAGATTGAAATGAGCACAGATAAAGTTCCTTAAGCCAAATATGTAATAGACAAGAGCTACTCCTTGCTCAACGAAATGGACTCAAAACCCCATATTAAACGCCTAATAATGTACCTGACTAGTAAGTATCTTAAAACCTATGGATTGCTATGTCTCTGAAAGTGAATCAATCGTGAGTACAGGGGCAAAAACGCAGCAGTGATAGGATTGGAGAGTTTTGGTGAGCAAATGAAGACCCTTTGAAGTCATATTGCATGGTACCCATTCCACGGGTCTCAACTCTCCAGGTTTAAGGGATTCTTCCTTCAGCTAAAACATGCATGTGGAACCCAGAGTATGATCAACCGTGTGATCGGGAGACGTGTTGAAATATGTCTCAGTTCTCGTCCCCTGGTACTCGGGTGCAACATTCCAGATGCTTTACTAACACTCTCCCGACTTGGAGAGTCAGTGCCTTTAACCTCCTGTTTGGCCCAGTTTGCAAATTCCGCGGAAGATGAACAGGAATAGGGAGAACCAATGAGAGACTAGCTGGAGGTGTCTGGACGGGAAAATTTAACTCTCATTTCCCACCAGGAAGAGGAATTAACCAAAGGCTCAGCGTGCCATGCCGGAACCAGATTAGGGCCTGAAGCAATCTTGCGGTGTTGCGGCCAGCTCACAAGAAAGCGAGTTGAAGAAAGGAGCTCAGGGGCACTGTAATTCACAAACCTGCAGAGTTATAAATGACAGCTATCATCCAAAAATATACTGAAGTAAGGCTGCCAAGAGGACTTGAAAGCCGGGCAGAATTGCAGGAAACCGATTTCAGGAGGTAGACTGGAATTGCATTTAAAGCATAGGAAAAGAGGCAGAAGGTCGACAATGATGCACTTGGCCAAAAAGGGCGTATGCGTTTTTTCCTGAATATATTCAGGAAAAAACGCATACGCCCTTTTTGGCCAACCAAGCAAGCTTGCAAAGGAAATCTGCACTACAATGAAGTCTCACTTCCCCCCGTCAAAAGGGCCATCTGAAAAAAGTGTAAAATCCAGAAAGGCAGGACAGGCCATGGAGAACTGGGAGCCTTGTTATGCTGATGGGCGGGATGTAAATTGCCAACAGCCACTCGGGAGAAGTGTATGGTGTTTCCTGAAACATCTAAAAAACAAAGCAACAGAGCCTAGGGCACTTCCACTTATGGTCCTATAGCTTAGGGAAATTAAAATCAAAAAGACACAGCCACCCCAAAGTTTGGGATGGCTCTGTTTACAAGAAACTCGTTTACGGTGCAAGTTCAATATCGCATAAAGCGAAAAATGGATAAAGAAGTTGTGGTAATTACGTACAATGCAATATCACTCAGCAATGACATCTATGTCATCAGGCCCATAGCAGCATAATGAGTGGATTCAGGTATGATGATTCTAACTGAAATAAGTCACACAGAAAAAGAAACATCATAAGATATCACTAATACACGGAATGTAAACTTGGCTACACAGGAACTGAATTTCAAAACAGAACATGGTCCCAAATTTAGAAAATCAACTTATGCTTGCTTAAGGGGAAAGGTGAGTTGGGGTGCTGCATAAAACCAGAGATTGAAATGAGCACAGATAAAGTTCCTTAAGCCAAATATGTAATAGACAAGAGCTACTCCTTGCTCAATGAAATGGACTCAAAACCCCATATTAAACGCCTAATAATGTACCTGACTAGTAAGTATCTTAAAACCTATGGATTGCTATGTCTCTGAAAGTGAATCAATCGTGAGTACAGGGGCAAAAACGCAGCAGTGATAGGATTGGAGAGTTTTGGTGAGCAAATGAAGACCCTTTGAAGTCATATTGCATGGTACCCATTCCACGGGTCTCAACTCTCCAGGTTTAAGGGATTCTTCCTTCAGCTAAAACATGCATGTGGAACCCAGAGTATGATCAACCGTGTGATCGGGAGACGTGTTGAAATATGTCTCAGTTTTCGTCCCCTGGTACTCGGGTGCAACATTCCAGATGCTTTACTAACACTCTCCCGACTTGGAGAGTCAGTGCCTTTAACCTCCTGTTTGGCCCAGTTTGCAAATTCCGCGGAAGATGAACAGGAATAGGGAGAACCAATGAGAGACTAGCTGGAGGTGTCTGGACGGGAAAATTTAACTCTCATTTCCCACCAGGAAGAGGAATTAACCAAAGGCTCAGCGTGCCATGCCGGAACCAGATTAGGGCCTGAAGCAATCCTGCGGTGTTGCGGCCAGCTCACAAGAAAGCGAGTTGAAGAAAGGAGCTCAGGGGCACTGTAATTCACAAACCTGCAGAGTTATAAATGACAGCTATCATCCAAAAATATACTGAAGTAAGGCTGCCAAGAGGACTTGAAAGCCGGGCAGAATTGCAGGAAACCGATTTCAGGAGGTAGACTGGAATTGCATTTAAAGCATAGGAAAAGAGGCAGAAGGTCGACAATGATGCACTTGGCCAAAAAGGGCGTATGCGTTTTTTCCTGAATATATTCAGGAAAAAACGCATACGCCCTTTTTGGCCAACCAAGCAAGCTTGCAAAGGAAATCTGCACTACAATGAAGTCTCACTTCCCCCCCCCCGTCAAAAGGGCCATCTGAAAAAAGTGTAAAATCCAGAAAGGCAGGACAGGCCATGGAGAACTGGGAGCCTTGTTATGCTGATGGGCAGGATGTAAATTGCCAACAGCCACTCGGGAGAAGTGTATGGTGTTTCCTGAAACATCTAAAAAACAAAGCAACAGAGCCTAGGGCACTTCCACTTATGGTCCTATAGCTTAGGGAAATTAAAATCAAAAAGACACAGCCACCCCAAAGTTTGGGATGACTCTGTTTACAAGAAACTCGTTTACGGTACAAGTTCAATATCGCATAAAGCGAAAAATGGATAAAGAAGTTGTGGTACTTACGTACAATGCAATATCACTCAGCAATGACATCTATGTCATCAGGCCCATAGCAGCATAATGAGTGGATTCAGGTATGATGATTCTAACTGAAATAAGTCACACAGAAAAAGAAACACCATAAGATATCACTAATACACGGAATGTAAACTTGGCTACACAAGAACTGAATTTCAAAACAGAACATGGTCCCAAATTTAGAAAATCAACTTATGCTTGCTTAAGGGGAAAGGTGAGTTGGGGTGCTGCATAAAACCAGAGATTGAAATGAGCACAGATAAAGTTCCTTAAGCCAAATATGTAATAGACAAGAGCTACTCCTTGCTCAACGAAATGGACTCAAAACCCCATATTAAACGCCTAATAATGTACCTGACTAGTAAGTATCTTAAAACCTATGGATTGCTATGTCTCTGAAAGTGAATCAATCGTGAGTACAGGGGCAAAAACGCAGCAGTGATAGGATTGGAGAGTTTTGGTGAGCAAATGAAGACCCTTTGAAGTCATATTGCATGGTACCCATTCCACTGGTCTCAACTCTCCAGGTTTAAGGGATTCTTCCTTCAGCTAAAACATGCATGTGGAACCCAGAGTATGATCAACCATGTGATCGGGAGACGTGTTGAAATATGTCTCAGTTCTCGTCCCCTGGTACTCGGGTGCAACATTCCAGATGCTTTACTAACACTCTCCCGACTTGGAGAGTCAGTGCCTTTAACCTCCTGTTTGGCCCAGTTTGCAAATTCCGCGGAAGATGAACAGGAATAGGGAGAACCAATGAGAGACTAGCTGGAGGTGTCTGGACGGGAAAATTTAACTCTCATTTCCCACCAGGAAGAGGAATTAACCAAAGGCTCAGCGTGCCATGCCGGAACCAGATTAGGGCCTGAAGCAATCCTGCGGTGTTGCGGCCAGCTCACAAGAAAGCGAGTTGAAGAAAGGAGCTCAGGGGCACTGTAATTCACAAACCTGCAGAGTTATAAATGACAGCTATCATCCAAAAATATGCTGAAGTAAGGCTGCCAAGAGGACTTGAAAGCCGGGCAGAATTGCAGGAAACCGATTTCAGGAGGTAGACTGGAATTGCATTTAAAGCATAGGAAAAGAGGCAGAAGGTCGACAATGATGCACTTGGCCAAAAAGGGCGTATGCGTTTTTTCCTGAATATATTCAGGAAAAAACGCATACGTCCTTTTTGGCCAACCAAGCAAGCTTGCAAAGGAAATCTGCACTACAATGAAGTCTCACTTCCCCCCGTCAAAAGGGCCATCTGAAAAAAGTGTAAAATCCAGAAAGGCAGGACAGGCCATGGAGAACTGGGAGCCTTGTTATGCTGATGGGCGGGATGTACATTGCCAACAGCCACTCGGGAGAAGTGTATGGTGTTTCCTGAAACATCTAAAAAACAAAGCAACAGAGCCTAGGGCACTTCCACTTATGGTCCTATAGCTTAGGGAAATTAAAATCAAAAAGACACAGCCACCCCAAAGTTTGGGATGGCTCTGTTTACAAGAAACTCATTTACGGTGCAAGTTCAATATCGCATAAAGCGAAAAATGGATAAAGAAGTTGTGGTACTTACGTACAATGCAATATCACTCAGCAATGACATCTATGTCATCAGGCCCATAGCAGCATAATGAGTGGATTCAGGTATGATGATTCTAACTGAAATAAGTCACACAGAAAAAGAAACATCATAAGATATCACTAATACACGGAATGTAAACTTGGCTACACAGGAACTGAATTTCAAAACAGAACATGGTCCCAAATTTAGAAAATCAACTTATGCTTGCTTAAGGGGAAAGGTGAGTTGGGGTGCTGCATAAAACCAGAGATTGAAATGAGCACAGATAAAGTTCCTTAAGCCAAATATGTAATAGACAAGAGCTACTCCTTGCTCAACGAAATGGACTCAAAACCCCATATTAAACGCCTAATAATGTACCTGACTAGTAAGTATCTTAAAACCTATGGATTGCTATGTCTCTGAAAGTGAATCAATCGTGAGTACAGGGGCAAAAACGCAGCAGTGATAGGATTGGAGAGTTTTGGTGAGCAAATGAAGACCCTTTGAAGTCATATTGCATGGTACCCATTCCACGGGTCTCAACTCTCCAGGTTTAAGGGATTCTTCCTTCAGCTAAAACATGCATGTGGAACCCAGAGTATGATCAACCGTGTGATCGGGAGACGTGTTGAAATATGTCTCAGTTCTCGTCCCCTGGTACTCGGGTGCAACATTCCAGATGCTTTACTAACACTCTCCCGACTTGGAGAGTCAGTGCCTTTAACCTCCTGTTTGGCCCAGTTTGCAAATTCCGCGGAAGATGAACAGGAATAGGGAGAACCAATGAGAGACTAGCTGGAGGTGTCTGGACGGGAAAATTTAACTCTCATTTCCCACCAGGAAGAGGAATTAACCAAAGGCTCAGCGTGCCATGCCGGAACCAGATTAGGGCCTGAAGCAATCCTGCGGTGTTGCGGCCAGCTCACAAGAAAGCGAGTTGAAGAAAGGAGCTCAGGGGCACTGTAATTCACAAACCTGCAGAGTTATAAATGACAGCTATCATCCAAAAATATACTGAAGTAAGGCTGCCAAGAGGACTTGAAAGCCGGGCAGAATTGCAGGAAACCGATTTCAGGAGGTAGACTGGAATTGCATTTAAAGCATAGGAAAAGAGGCAGAAGGTCGACAATGATGCACTTGGCCAAAAAGGGCGTATGCGTTTTTTCCTGAATATATTCAGGAAAAAACGCATACGCCCTTTTTGGCCAACCAAGCAAGCTTGCAAAGGAAATCTGCACTACAATGAAGTCTCACTTCCCCCCCGTCAAAAGGGCCATCTGAAAAAAGTGTAAAATCCAGAAAGGCAGGACAGGCCATGGAGAACTGGGAGCCTTGTTATGCTGATGGGCGGGATGTAAATTGCCAACAGCCACTCGGGAGTAGTGTATGGTGTTTCCTGAAACATCTAAAAAACAAAGCAACAGAGCCTAGGGCACTTCCACTTATGGTCCTATAGCTTAGGGAAATTAAAATCAAAAAGACACAGCCACCCCAAAGTTTGGGATGGCTCTGTTTACAAGAAACTCGTTTACGGTGCAAGTTCAATATCGCATAAAGCGAAAAATGGATAAAGAAGTTGTGGTACTTACGTACAATGCAATATCACTCAGCAATGACATCTATGTCATCAGGCCCATAGCAGCATGATGAGTGGATTCAGGTATGATGATTCTAACTGAAATAAGTCACACAGAAAAAGAAACATCATAAGATATCACTAATACACGGAATGTAAACTTGGCTACACAGGAACTGAATTTCAAAACAGAACATGGTCCCAAATTTAGAAAACCAACTTATGCTTGCTTAAGGGGAAAGGTGAGTTGGGGTGCTGCATAAAACCAGAGATTGAAATGAGCACAGATAAAGTTCCTTAAGCCAAATATGTAATAGACAAGAGCTACTCCTTGCTCAACGAAATGGACTCAAAACCCCATATTAAACGCCTAATAATGTACCTGACTAGTAAGTATCTTAAAACCTATGGATTGCTATGTCTCTGAAAGTGAATCAATCGTGAGTACAGGGGCAAAAACGCAGCAGTGATAGGATTGGAGAGTTTTGGTGAGCAAATGAAGACCCTTTGAAGTCATATTGCATGGTACCCATTCCACGGGTCTCAACTCTCCAGGTTTAAGGGATTCTTCCTTCAGCTAAAACATGCATGTGGAACCCAGAGTATGATCAACCGTGTGATCGGGAGACGTGTTGAAATATGTCTCAGTTCTCGTCCCCTGGTACTCGGGTGCAACATTCCAGATGCTTTACTAACACTCTCCCGACTTGGAGAGTCAGTGCCTTTAACCTCCTGTTTGGCCCAGTTTGCAAATTCCGCGGAAGATGAACAGGAATAGGGAGAACCAATGAGAGACTAGCTGGAGGTGTCTGGACGGGAAAATTTAACTCTCATTTCCCACCAGGAAGAGGAATTAACCAAAGGCTCAGCGTGCCATGCCGGAACCAGATTAGGGCCTGAAGCAATCCTGCGGTGTTGCGGCCAGCTCACAAGAAAGCGAGTTGAAGAAAGGAGCTCAGGGGCACTGTAATTCACAAACCTGCAGAGTTATAAATGACAGCTATCATCCAAAAATATACTGAAGTAAGGCTGCCAAGAGGACTTGAAAGCCGGGCAGAATTGCAGGAAACCGATTTCAGGAGGTAGACTGGAATTGCATTTAAAGCATAGGAAAAGAGGCAGAAGGTCGACAATGATGCACTTGGCCAAAAAGGGCGTATGCGTTTTTTCCTGAATATATTCAGGAAAAAACGCATACGCCCTTTTTGGCCAACCAAGCAAGCTTGCAAAGGAAATCTGCACTACAATGAAGTCTCACTTCCCCCCCGTCAAAAGGGCCATCTGAAAAAAGTGTAAAATCCAGAAAGGCAGGACAGGCCATGGAGAACTGGGAGCCTTGTTATGCTGATGGGCGGGATGTAAATTGCCAACAGCCACTCGGGAGTAGTGTATGGTGTTTCCTGAAACATCTAAAAAACAAAGCAACAGAGCCTAGGGCACTTCCACTTATGGTCCTATAGCTTAGGGAAATTAAAATCAAAAAGACACAGCCACCCCAAAGTTTGGGATGGCTCTGTTTACAAGAAACTCGTTTACGGTACAAGTTCAATATCGCATAAAGCGAAAAATGGATAAAGAAGTTGTGGTACTTACGTACAATGCACTATCACTCAGCAATGACATCTATGTCATCAGGCCCATAGCAGCATGATGAGTGGATTCAGGTATGATGATTCTAACTGAAATAAGTCACACAGAAAAAGAAACATCATAAGATATCACTAATACACGGAATGTAAACTTGGCTACACAGGAACTGAATTTCAAAACAGAACATGGTCCCAAATTTAGAAAACCAACTTATGCTTGCTTAAGGGGAAAGGTGAGTTGGGGTGCTGCATAAAACCAGAGATTGAAATGAGCACAGATAAAGTTCCTTAAGCCAAATATGTAATAGACAAGAGCTACTCCTTGCTCAACGAAATGGACTCAAAACCCCATATTAAACGCCTAATAATGTACCTGACTAGTAAGTATCTTAAAACCTATGGATTGCTATGTCTCTGAAAGTGAATCAATCGTGAGTACAGGGGCAAAAACGCAGCAGTGATAGGATTGGAGAGTTTTGGTGAGCAAATGAAGACCCTTTGAAGTCATATTGCATGGTACCCATTCCACGGGTCTCAACTCTCCAGGTTTAAGGGATTCTTCCTTCAGCTAAAACATGCATGTGGAACCCAGAGTATGATCAACCGTGTGATCGGGAGACGTGTTGAAATATGTCTCAGTTCTCGTCCCCTGGTACTCGGGTGCAACATTCCAGATGCTTTACTAACACTCTCCCGACTTGGAGAGTCAGTGCCTTTAACCTCCTGTTTGGCCCAGTTTGCAAATTCCGCGGAAGATGAACAGGAATAGGGAGAACCAATGAGAGACTAGCTGGAGGTGTCTGGACGGGAAAATTTAACTCTCATTTCCCACCAGGAAGAGGAATTAACCAAAGGCTCAGCGTGCCATGCCGGAACCAGATTAGGGCCTGAAGCAATCCTGCGGTGTTGCGGCCAGCTCACAAGAAAGCGAGTTGAAGAAAGGAGCTCAGGGGCACTGTAATTCACAAACCTGCAGAGTTATAAATGACAGCTATCATCCAAAAATATACTGAAGTAAGGCTGCCAAGAGGACTTGAAAGCCGGGCAGAATTGCAGGAAACCGATTTCAGGAGGTAGACTGGAATTGCATTTAAAGCATAGGAAAAGAGGCAGAAGGTCGACAATGATGCACTTGGCCAAAAAGGGCGTATGCGTTTTTTCCTGAATATATTCAGGAAAAAACGCATACGCCCTTTTTGGCCAACCAAGCAAGCTTGCAAAGGAAATCTGCACTACAATGAAGTCTCACTTCCCCCCCGTCAAAAGGGCCATCTGAAAAAAGTGTAAAATCCAGAAAGGCAGGACAGGCCATGGAGAACTGGGAGCCTTGTTATGCTGATGGGCGGGATGTAAATTGCCAACAGCCACTCGGGAGTAGTGTATGGTGTTTCCTGAAACATCTAAAAAACAAAGCAACAGAGCCTAGGGCACTTCCACTTATGGTCCTATAGCTTAGGGAAATTAAAATCAAAAAGACACAGCCACCCCAAAGTTTGGGATGGCTCTGTTTACAAGAAACTCGTTTACGGTACAAGTTCAATATCGCATAAAGCGAAAAATGGATAAAGAAGTTGTGGTACTTACGTACAATGCACTATCACTCAGCAATGACATCTATGTCATCAGGCCCATAGCAGCATGATGAGTGGATTCAGGTATGATGATTCTAACTGAAATAAGTCACACAGAAAAAGAAACATCATAAGATATCACTAATACACGGAATGTAAACTTGGCTACACAGGAACTGAATTTCAAAACAGAACATGGTCCCAAATTTAGAAAATCAACTTATGCTTGCTTAAGGGGAAAGGTGAGTTGGGGTGCTGCATAAAACCAGAGATTGAAATGAGCACAGATAAAGTTTCTTAAGCCAAATATGGAATAGACAAGAGCTACTCCTTGCTCAACGAAATGGACTCAAAACCCCATATTAAACGCCTAATAATGTACCTGACTAGTAAGTATCTTAAAACCTATGGATTGCTATGTCTCTGAAAGTGAATCAATCGTGAGTACAGGGGCAAAAACGCAGCAGTGATAGGATTGGAGAGTTTTGGTGAGCAAATGAAGACCCTTTGAAGTCATATTGCATGGTACCCATTCCACGGGTCTCAACTCTCCAGGTTTAAGGGATTCTTCCTTCAGCTAAAACATGCATGTGGAACCCAGAGTATGATCAACCGTGTGATCGGGAGACGTGTTGAAATATGTCTCAGTTCTCGTCCCCTGGTACTCGGGTGCAACATTCCAGATGCTTTACTAACACTCTCCCGACTTGGAGAGTCAGTGCCTTTAACCTCCTGTTTGGCCCAGTTTGCAAATTCCGCGGAAGATGAACAGGAATAGGGAGAACCAATGAGAGACTAGCTGGAGGTGTCTGGACGGGAAAATTTAACTCTCATTTCCCACCAGGAAGAGGAATTAACCAAAGGCTCAGCGTGCCATGCCGGAACCAGATTAGGGCCTGAAGCAATCCTGCGGTGTTGCGGCCAGCTCACAAGAAAGCGAGTTGAAGAAAGGAGCTCAGGGGCACTGTAATTCACAAACCTGCAGAGTTATAAATGACAGCTATCATCCAAAAATATACTGAAGTAAGGCTGCCAAGAGGACTTGAAAGCCGGGCAGAATTGCAGGAAACCGATTTCAGGAGGTAGACTGGAATTGCATTTAAAGCATAGGAAAAGAGGCAGAAGGTCGACAATGATGCACTTGGCCAAAAAGGGCGTATGCGTTTTTTCCTGAATATATTCAGGAAAAAACGCATACGCCCTTTTTGGCCAACCAAGCAAGCTTGCAAAGGAAATCTGCACTACAATGAAGTCTCACTTCCCCCCCGTCAAAAGGGCCATCTGAAAAAAGTGTAAAATCCAGAAAGGCAGGACAGGCCATGGAGAACTGGGAGCCTTGTTATGCTGATGGGCGGGATGTAAATTGCCAACAGCCACTCGGGAGAAGTGTATGGTGTTTCCTGAAACATCTAAAAAACAAAGCAACAGAGCCTAGGGCACTTCCACTTATGGTCCTATAGCTTAGGGAAATTAAAATCAAAAAGACACAGCCACCCCAAAGTTTGGGATGGCTCTGTTTACAAGAAACTCGTTTACGGTACAAGTTCAATATCGCATAAAGCAAAAAATGGATAAAGAAGTTGTGGTACTTACGTACAATGCACTATCACTCAGCAATGACATCTATGTCATCAGGCCCATAGCAGCATAATGAGTGGATTCAGGTATGATGATTCTAACTGAAATAAGTCACACAGAAAAAGAAACATCATAAGATATCACTAATACACGGAATGTAAACTTGGCTACACAGGAACTGAATTTCAAAACAGAACATGGTCCCAAATTTAGAAAATCAACTTATGCTTGCTTAAGGGGAAAGGTGAGTTGGGGTGCTGCATAAAACCAGAGATTGAAATGAGCACAGATAAAGTTTCTTAAGCCAAATATGGAATAGACAAGAGCTACTCCTTGCTCAACGAAATGGACTCAAAACCCCATATTAAACGCCTAATAATGTACCTGACTAGTAAGTATCTTAAAACCTATGGATTGCTATGTCTCTGAAAGTGAATCAATCGTGAGTACAGGGGCAAAAACGCAGCAGTGATAGGATTGGAGAGTTTTGGTGAGCAAATGAAGACCCTTTGAAGTCATATTGCATGGTACCCATTCCACGGGTCTCAACTCTCCAGGTTTAAGGGATTCTTCCTTCAGCTAAAACATGCATGTGGAACCCAGAGTATGATCAACCGTGTGATCGGGAGACGTGTTGAAATATGTCTCAGTTCTCGTCCCCTGGTACTCGGGTGCAACATTCCAGATGCTTTACTAACACTCTCCCGACTTGGAGAGTCAGTGCCTTTAACCTCCTGTTTGGCCCAGTTTGCAAATTCCGCGGAAGATGAACAGGAATAGGGAGAACCAATGAGAGACTAGCTGGAGGTGTCTGGACGGGAAAATTTAACTCTCATTTCCCACCAGGAAGAGGAATTAACCAAAGGCTCAGCGTGCCATGCCGGAACCAGATTAGGGCCTGAAGCAATCCTGCGGTGTTGCGGCCAGCTCACAAGAAAGCGAGTTGAAGAAAGGAGCTCAGGGGCACTGTAATTCACAAACCTGCAGAGTTATAAATGACAGCTATCATCCAAAAATATACTGAAGTAAGGCTGCCAAGAGGACTTGAAAGCCGGGCAGAATTGCAGGAAACCGATTTCAGGAGGTAGACTGGAATTGCATTTAAAGCATAGGAAAAGAGGCAGAAGGTCGACAATGATGCACTTGGCCAAAAAGGGCGTATGCGTTTTTTCCTGAATATATTCAGGAAAAAACGCATACGCCCTTTTTGGCCAACCAAGCAAGCTTGCAAAGGAAATCTGCACTACAATGAAGTCTCACTTCCCCCCCCGTCAAAAGGGCCATCTGAAAAAAGTGTAAAATCCAGAAAGGCAGGACAGGCCATGGAGAACTGGGAGCCTTGTTATGCTGATGGGCAGGATGTAAATTGCCAACAGCCACTCGGGAGAAGTGTATGGTGTTTCCTGAAACATCTAAAAAACAAAGCAACAGAGCCTAGGGCACTTCCACTTATGGTCCTATAGCTTAGGGAAATTAAAATCAAAAAGACACAGCCACCCCAAAGTTTGGGATGGCTCTGTTTACAAGAAACTCGTTTACGGTACAAGTTCAATATCGCATAAAGCGAAAAATGGATAAAGAAGTTGTGGTACTTACGTACAATGCACTATCACTCAGCAATGACATCTATGTCATCAGGCCCATAGCAGCATAATGAGTGGATTCAGGTATGATGATTCTAACTGAAATAAGTCACACAGAAAAAGAAACATCATAAGATATCACTAATACACGGAATGTAAACTTGGCTACACAGGAACTGAATTTCAAAACAGAACATGGTCCCAAATTTAGAAAATCAACTTATGCTTGCTTAAGGGGAAAGGTGAGTTGGGGTGCTGCATAAAACCAGAGATTGAAATGAGCACAGATAAAGTTCCTTAAGCCAAATATGTAATAGACAAGAGCTACTCCTTGCTCAACGAAATGGACTCAAAACCCCATATTAAACGCCTAATAATGTACCTGACTAGTAAGTATCTTAAAACCTATGGATTGCTATGTCTCTGAAAGTGAATCAATCGTGAGTACAGGGGCAAAAACGCAGCAGTGATAGGATTGGAGAGTTTTGGTGAGCAAATGAAGACCCTTTGAAGTCATATTGCATGGTACCCATTCCACGGGTCTCAACTCTCCAGGTTTAAGGGATTCTTCCTTCAGCTAAAACATGCATGTGGAACCCAGAGTATGATCAACCGTGTGATCGGGAGACGTGTTGAAATATGTCTCAGTTCTCGTCCCCTGGTACTCGGGTGCAACATTCCAGATGCTTTACTAACACTCTCCCGACTTGGAGAGTCAGTGCCTTTAACCTCCTGTTTGGCCCAGTTTGCAAATTCCGCGGAAGATGAACAGGAATAGGGAGAACCAATGAGAGACTAGCTGGAGGTGTCTGGACGGGAAAATTTAACTCTCATTTCCCACCAGGAAGAGGAATTAACCAAAGGCTCAGCGTGCCATGCCGGAACCAGATTAGGGCCTGAAGCAATCCTGCGGTGTTGCGGCCAGCTCACAAGAAAGCGAGTTGAAGAAAGGAGCTCAGGGGCACTGTAATTCACAAACCTGCAGAGTTATAAATGACAGCTATCATCCAAAAATATACTGAAGTAAGGCTGCCAAGAGGACTTGAAAGCCGGGCAGAATTGCAGGAAACCGATTTCAGGAGGTAGACTGGAATTGCATTTAAAGCATAGGAAAAGAGGCAGAAGGTCGACAATGATGCACTTGGCCAAAAAGGGCGTATGCGTTTTTTCCTGAATATATTCAGGAAAAAACGCATACGTCCTTTTTGGCCAACCAAGCAAGCTTGCAAAGGAAATCTGCACTACAATGAAGTCTCACTTCCCCCCGTCAAAAGGGCCATCTGAAAAAAGTGTAAAATCCAGAAAGGCAGGACAGGCCATGGAGAACTGGGAGCCTTGTTATGCTGATGGGCGGGATGTACATTGCCAACAGCCACTCGGGAGAAGTGTATGGTGTTTCCTGAAACATCTAAAAAACAAAGCAACAGAGCCTAGGGCACTTCCACTTATGGTCCTATAGCTTAGGGAAATTAAAATCAAAAAGACACAGCCACCCCAAAGTTTGGGATGGCTCTGTTTACAAGAAACTCATTTACGGTGCAAGTTCAATATCGCATAAAGCGAAAAATGGATAAAGAAGTTGTGGTACTTACGTACAATGCAATATCACTCAGCAATGACATCTATGTCATCAGGCCCATAGCAGCATAATGAGTGGATTCAGGTATGATGATTCTAACTGAAATAAGTCACACAGAAAAAGAAACATCATAAGATATCACTAATACACGGAATGTAAACTTGGCTACACAGGAACTGAATTTCAAAACAGAACATGGTCCCAAATTTAGAAAATCAACTTATGCTTGCTTAAGGGGAAAGGTGAGTTGGGGTGCTGCATAAAACCAGAGATTGAAATGAGCACAGATAAAGTTCCTTAAGCCAAATATGTAATAGACAAGAGCTACTCCTTGCTCAACGAAATGGACTCAAAACCCCATATTAAACGCCTAATAATGTACCTGACTAGTAAGTATCTTAAAACCTATGGATTGCTATGTCTCTGAAAGTGAATCAATCGTGAGTACAGGGGCAAAAACGCAGCAGTGATAGGATTGGAGAGTTTTGGTGAGCAAATGAAGACCCTTTGAAGTCATATTGCATGGTACCCATTCCACGGGTCTCAACTCTCCAGGTTTAAGGGATTCTTCCTTCAGCTAAAACATGCATGTGGAACCCAGAGTATGATCAACCGTGTGATCGGGAGACGTGTTGAAATATGTCTCAGTTCTCGTCCCCTGGTACTCGGGTGCAACATTCCAGATGCTTTACTAACACTCTCCCGACTTGGAGAGTCAGTGCCTTTAACCTCCTGTTTGGCCCAGTTTGCAAATTCCGCGGAAGATGAACAGGAATAGGGAGAACCAATGAGAGACTAGCTGGAGGTGTCTGGACGGGAAAATTTAACTCTCATTTCCCACCAGGAAGAGGAATTAACCAAAGGCTCAGCGTGCCATGCCGGAACCAGATTAGGGCCTGAAGCAATCCTGCGGTGTTGCGGCCAGCTCACAAGAAAGCGAGTTGAAGAAAGGAGCTCAGGGGCACTGTAATTCACAAACCTGCAGAGTTATAAATGACAGCTATCATCCAAAAATATACTGAAGTAAGGCTGCCAAGAGGACTTGAAAGCCGGGCAGAATTGCAGGAAACCGATTTCAGGAGGTAGACTGGAATTGCATTTAAAGCATAGGAAAAGAGGCAGAAGGTCGACAATGATGCACTTGGCCAAAAAGGGCGTATGCGTTTTTTCCTGAATATATTCAGGAAAAAACGCATACGTCCTTTTTGGCCAACCAAGCAAGCTTGCAAAGGAAATCTGCACTACAATGAAGTCTCACTTCCCCCCGTCAAAAGGGCCATCTGAAAAAAGTGTAAAATCCAGAAAGGCAGGACAGGCCATGGAGAACTGGGAGCCTTGTTATGCTGATGGGCGGGATGTAAATTGCCAACAGCCACTCGGGAGAAGTGTATGGTGTTTCCTGAAACATCTAAAAAACAAAGCAACAGAGCCTAGGGCACTTCCACTTATGGTCCTATAGCTTAGGGAAATTAAAATCAAAAAGACACAGCCACCCCAAAGTTTGGGATGGCTCTGTTTACAAGAAACTCGTTTACGGTACAAGTTCAATATCGCATAAAGCGGAAAATGGATAAAGAAGTTGTGGTACTTACGTACAATGCACTATCACTCAGCAATTACATCTATGTCATCAGGCCCATAGCAGCATAATGAGTGGATTCAGGTATGATGATTCTAACTGAAATAAGTCACACAGAAAAAGAAACATCATAAGATATCACTAATACACGGAATGTAAACTTGGCTACACAGGAACTGAATTTCAAAACAGAACATGGTCCCAAATTTAGAAAATCAACTTATGCTTGCTTAAGGGGAAAGGTGAGTTGGGGTGCTGCATAAAACCAGAGATTGAAATGAGCACAGATAAAGTCCCTTAAGCCAAATATGTAATAGACAAGAGCTACTCCTTGCTCAACGAAATGGACTCAAAACCCCATATTAAACGCCTAATAATGTACCTGACTAGTAAGTATCTTAAAACCTATGGATTGCTATGTCTCTGAAAGTGAATCAATCGTGAGTACAGGGGCAAAAACGCAGCAGTGATAGGATTGGAGAGTTTTGGTGAGCAAATGAAGACCCTTTGAAGTCATATTGCATGGTACCCATTCCACGGGTCTCAACTCTCCAGGTTTAAGGGATTCTTCCTTCAGCTAAAACATGCATGTGGAACCCAGAGTATGATCAACCGTGTGATCGGGAGACGTGTTGAAATATGTCTCAGTTCTCGTCCCCTGGTACTCGGGTGCAACATTCCAGATGCTTTACTAACACTCTCCCGACTTGGAGAGTCAGTGCCTTTAACCTCCTGTTTGGCCCAGTTTGCAAATTCCGCGGAAGATGAACAGGAATAGGGAGAACCAATGAGAGACTAGCTGGAGGTGTCTGGACGGGAAAATTTAACTCTCATTTCCCACCAGGAAGAGGAATTAACCAAAGGCTCAGCGTGCCATGCCGGAACCAGATTAGGGCCTGAAGCAATCCTGCGGTGTTGCGGCCAGCTCACAAGAAAGCGAGTTGAAGAAAGGAGCTCAGGGGCACTGTAATTCACAAACCTGCAGAGTTATAAATGACAGCTATCATCCAAAAATATACTGAAGTAAGGCTGCCAAGAGGACTTGAAAGCCGGGCAGAATTGCAGGAAACCGATTTCAGGAGGTAGACTGGAATTGCATTTAAAGCATAGGAAAAGAGGCAGAAGGTCGACAATGATGCACTTGGCCAAAAAGGGCGTATGCGTTTTTTCCTGAATATATTCAGGAAAAAACGCATACGTCCTTTTTGGCCAACCAAGCAAGCTTGCAAAGGAAATCTGCACTACAATGAAGTCTCACTTCCCCCCGTCAAAAGGGCCATCTGAAAAAAGTGTAAAATCCAGAAAGGCAGGACAGGCCATGGAGAACTGGGAGCCTTGTTATGCTGATGGGCGGGATGTACATTGCCAACAGCCACTCGGGAGAAGTGTATGGTGTTTCCTGAAACATCTAAAAAACAAAGCAACAGAGCCTAGGGCACTTCCACTTATGGTCCTATAGCTTAGGGAAATTAAAATCAAAAAGACACAGCCACCCCAAAGTTTGGGATGGCTCTGTTTACAAGAAACTCATTTACGGTGCAAGTTCAATATCGCATAAAGCGAAAAATGGATAAAGAAGTTGTGGTACTTACGTACAATGCAATATCACTCAGCAATGACATCTATGTCATCAGGCCCATAGCAGCATAATGAGTGGATTCAGGTATGATGATTCTAACTGAAATAAGTCACACAGAAAAAGAAACATCATAAGATATCACTAATACACGGAATGTAAACTTGGCTACACAGGAACTGAATTTCAAAACAGAACATGGTCCCAAATTTAGAAAACCAACTTATGCTTGCTTAAGGGGAAAGGTGAGTTGGGGTGCTGCATAAAACGAGAGATTGAAATGAGCACAGATAAAGTTCCTTAAGCCAAATATGTAATAGACAAGAGCTACTCCTTGCTCAACGAAATGGACTCAAAACCCCATATTAAACGCCTAATAATGTACCTGACTAGTAAGTATCTTAAAACCTATGGATTGCTATGTCTCTGAAAGTGAATCAATCGTGAGTACAGGGGCAAAAACGCAGCAGTGATAGGATTGGAGAGTTTTGGTGAGCAAATGAAGACCCTTTGAAGTCATATTGCATGGTACCCATTCCACGGGTCTCAACTCTCCAGGTTTAAGGGATTCTTCCTTCAGCTAAAACATGCATGTGGAACCCAGAGTATGATCAACCGTGTGATCGGGAGACGTGTTGAAATATGTCTCAGTTCTCGTCCCCTGGTACTCGGGTGCAACATTCCAGATGCTTTACTAACACTCTCCCGACTTGGAGAGTCAGTGCCTTTAACCTCCTGTTTGGCCCAGTTTGCAAATTCCGCGGAAGATGAACAGGAATAGGGAGAACCAATGAGAGACTAGCTGGAGGTGTCTGGACGGGAAAATTTAACTCTCATTTCCCACCAGGAAGAGGAATTAACCAAAGGCTCAGCGTGCCATGCCGGAACCAGATTAGGGCCTGAAGCAATCCTGCGGTGTTGCGGCCAGCTCACAAGAAAGCGAGTTGAAGAAAGGAGCTCAGGGGCACTGTAATTCACAAACCTGCAGAGTTATAAATGACAGCTATCATCCAAAAATATACTGAAGTAAGGCTGCCAAGAGGACTTGAAAGCCGGGCAGAATTGCAGGAAACCGATTTCAGGAGGTAGACTGGAATTGCATTTAAAGCATAGGAAAAGAGGCAGAAGGTCGACAATGATGCACTTGGCCAAAAAGGGCGTATGCGTTTTTTCCTGAATATATTCAGGAAAAAACGCATACGCCCTTTTTGGCCAACCAAGCAAGCTTGCAAAGGAAATCTGCACTACAATGAAGTCGCACTTCCCCCCCCGTCAAAAGGGCCATCTGAAAAAAGTGTAAAATCCAGAAAGGCAGGACAGGCCATGGAGAACTGGGAGCCTTGTTATGCTGATGGGCGGGATGTAAATTGCCAACAGCCACTCGGGAGAAGTGTATGGTGTTTCCTGAAACATCTAAAAAACAAAGCAACAGAGCCTAGGGCACTTCCACTTATGGTCCTATAGCTTAGGGAAATTAAAATCAAAAAGACACAGCCACCCCAAAGTTTGGGATGGCTCTGTTTACAAGAAACTCGTTTACGGTACAAGTTCAATATCGCATAAAGCGAAAAATGGATAAAGAAGTTGTGGTACTTACGTACAATGCAATATCACTCAGCAATGACATCTATGTCATCAGGCCCATAGCAGCATAATGAGTGGATTCAGGTATGATGATTCTAACTGAAATAAGTCACACAGAAAAAGAAACATCATAAGATATCACTAATACACGGAATGTAAACTTGGCTACACAGGAACTGAATTTCAAAACAGAACATGGTCCCAAATTTAGAAAACCAACTTATGCTTGCTTAAGGGGAAAGGTGAGTTGGGGTGCTGCATAAAACCAGAGATTGAAATGAGCACAGATAAAGTTCCTTAAGCCAAATATGTAATAGACAAGAGCTACTCCTTGCTCAACGAAATGGACTCAAAACCCCATATTAAACGCCTAATAATGTACCTGACTAGTAAGTATCTTAAAACCTATGGATTGCTATGTCTCTGAAAGTGAATCAATCGTGAGTACAGGGGCAAAAACGCAGCAGTGATAGGATTGGAGAGTTTTGGTGAGCAAATGAAGACCCTTTGAAGTCATATTGCATGGTACCCATTCCACGGGTCTCAACTCTCCAGGTTTAAGGGATTCTTCCTTCAGCTAAAACATGCATGTGGAACCCAGAGTATGATCAACCGTGTGATCGGGAGACGTGTTGAAATATGTCTCAGTTCTCGTCCCCTGGTACTCGGGTGCAACATTCCAGATGCTTTACTAACACTCTCCCGACTTGGAGAGTCAGTGCCTTTATCCTCCTCTTTGGCCCAGTTTGCAAATTCCACGGAAGATGAACAGGAATAGGGAGAACCAATGAGAGACTAGCTGGAGGTGTCTGGACGGGAAAATTTAACTCTCATTTCCCACCAGGAAGAGGAATTAACCAAAGGCTCAGCGTGCCATGCCGGAACCAGATTAGGGCCTGAAGCAATCCTGCGGTGTTGCGGCCAGCTCACAAGAAAGCGAGTTGAAGAAAGGAGCTCAGGGGCACTGTAATTCACAAACCTGCAGAGTTATAAATGACAGCTATCATCCAAAAATATACTGAAGTAAGGCTGCCAAGAGGACTTGAAAGCCGGGCAGAATTGCAGGAAACCGATTTCAGGAGGTAGACTGGAATTGCATTTAAAGCATAGGAAAAGAGGCAGAAGGTCGACAATGATGCACTTGGCCAAAAAGGGCGTATGCGTTTTTTCCTGAATATATTCAGGAAAAAACGCATACGCCCTTTTTGGCCAACCAAGCAAGCTTGCAAAGGAAATCTGCACTACAATGAAGTCTCACTTCCCCCCCGTCAAAAGGGCCATCTGAAAAAAGTGTAAAATCCAGAAAGGCAGGACAGGCCATGGAGAACTGGGAGCCTTGTTATGCTGATGGGCGGGATGTAAATTGCCAACAGCCACTCGGGAGAAGTGTATGGTGTTTCCTGAAACATCTAAAAAACAAAGCAACAGAGCCTAGGGCACTTCCACTTATGGTCCTATAGCTTAGGGAAATTAAAATCAAAAAGACACAGCCACCCCAAAGTTTGGGATGGCTCTGTTTACAAGAAACTCGTTTACGGTACAAGTTCAATATCGCATAAAGCGAAAAATGGATAAAGAAGTTGTGGTACTTACGTACAATGCAATATCACTCAGCAATGACATCTATGTCATCAGGCCCATAGCAGCATAATGAGTGGATTCAGGTATGATGATTCTAACTGAAATAAGTCACACAGAAAAAGAAACATCATAAGATATCACTAATACACGGAATGTAAACTTGGCTACACAGGAACTGAATTTCAAAACAGAACATGGTCCCAAATTTAGAAAACCAACTTATGCTTGCTTAAGGGGAAAGGTGAGTTGGGGTGCTGCATAAAACCAGAGATTGAAATGAGCACAGATAAAGTTCCTTAAGCCAAATATGTAATAGACAAGAGCTACTCCTTGCTCAACGAAATGGGCTCAAAACCCCATATTAAACGCCTAATAATGTACCTGACTAGTAAGTATCTTAAAACCTATGGATTGCTATGTCTCTGAAAGTGAATCAATCGTGAGTACAGGGGCAAAAACGCAGCAGTGATAGGATTGGAGAGTTTTGGTGAGCAAATGAAGACCCTTTGAAGTCATATTGCATGGTACCCATTCCACGGGTCTCAACTCTCCAGGTTTAAGGGATTCTTCCTTCAGCTAAAACATGCATGTGGAACCCAGAGTATGATCAACCGTGTGATCGGGAGACGTGTTGAAATATGTCTCAGTTCTCGTCCCCTGGTACTCGGGTGCAACATTCCAGATGCTTTACTAACACTCTCCCGACTTGGAGAGTCAGTGCCTTTAACCTCCTGTTTGGCCCAGTTTGCAAATTCCGCGGAAGATGAACAGGAATAGGGAGAACCAATGAGAGACTAGCTGGAGGTGTCTGGACGGGAAAATTTAACTCTCATTTCCCACCAGGAAGAGGAATTAACCAAAGGCTCAGCGTGCCATGCCGGAACCAGATTAGGGCCTGAAGCAATCCTGCGGTGTTGCGGCCAGCTCACAAGAAAGCGAGTTGAAGAAAGGAGCTCAGGGGCACTGTAATTCACAAACCTGCAGAGTTATAAATGACAGCTATCATCCAAAAATATACTGAAGTAAGGCTGCCAAGAGGACTTGAAAGCCGGGCAGAATTGCAGGAAACCGATTTCAGGAGGTAGACTGGAATTGCATTTAAAGCATAGGAAAAGAGGCAGAAGGTCGACAATGATGCACTTGGCCAAAAAGGGCGTATGCGTTTTTTCCTGAATATATTCAGGAAAAAACGCATACGCCCTTTTTGGCCAACCAAGCAAGCTTGCAAAGGAAATCTGCACTACAATGAAGTCGCACTTCCCCCCCCGTCAAAAGGGCCATCTGAAAAAAGTGTAAAATCCAGAAAGGCAGGACAGGCCATGGAGAACTGGGAGCCTTGTTATGCTGATGGGCGGGATGTAAATTGCCAACAGCCACTCGGGAGAAGTGTATGGTGTTTCCTGAAACATCTAAAAAACAAAGCAACAGAGCCTAGGGCACTTCCACTTATGGTCCTATAGCTTAGGGAAATTAAAATCAAAAAGACACAGCCACCCCAAAGTTTGGGATGGCTCTGTTTACAAGAAACTCGTTTACGGTACAAGTTCAATATCGCATAAAGCGAAAAATGGATAAAGAAGTTGTGGTACTTACGTACAATGCAATATCACTCAGCAATGACATCTATGTCATCAGGCCCATAGCAGCATAATGAGTGGATTCAGGTATGATGATTCTAACTGAAATAAGTCACACAGAAAAAGAAACATCATAAGATATCACTAATACACGGAATGTAAACTTGGCTACACAGGAACTGAATTTCAAAACAGAACATGGTCCCAAATTTAGAAAATCAACTTATGCTTGCTTAAGGGGAAAGGTGAGTTGGGGTGCTGCATAAAACCAGAGATTGAAATGAGCACAGATAAAGTTCCTTAAGCCAAATATGTAATAGACAAGAGCTACTCCTTGCTCAACGAAATGGACTCAAAACCCCATATTAAACGCCTAATAATGTACCTGACTAGTAAGTATCTTAAAACCTATGGATTGCTATGTCTCTGAAAGTGAATCAATCGTGAGTACAGGGGCAAAAACGCAGCAGTGATAGGATTGGAGAGTTTTGGTGAGCAAATGAAGACCCTTTGAAGTCATATTGCATGGTACCCATTCCACGGGTCTCAACTCTCCAGGTTTAAGGGATTCTTCCTTCAGCTAAAACATGCATGTGGAACCCAGAGTATGATCAACCGTGTGATCGGGAGACGTGTTGAAATATGTCTCAGTTCTCGTCCCCTGGTACTCGGGTGCAACATTCCAGATGCTTTACTAACACTCTCCCGACTTGGAGAGTCAGTGCCTTTATCCTCCTCTTTGGCCCAGTTTGCAAATTCCACGGAAGATGAACAGGAATAGGGAGAACCAATGAGAGACTAGCTGGAGGTGTCTGGACGGGAAAATTTAACTCTCATTTCCCACCAGGAAGAGGAATTAACCAAAGGCTCAGCGTGCCATGCCGGAACCAGATTAGGGCCTGAAGCAATCCTGCGGTGTTGCGGCCAGCTCACAAGAAAGCGAGTTGAAGAAAGGAGCTCAGGGGCACTGTAATTCACAAACCTGCAGAGTTATAAATGACAGCTATCATCCAAAAATATACTGAAGTAAGGCTGCCAAGAGGACTTGAAAGCCGGGCAGAATTGCAGGAAACCGATTTCAGGAGGTAGACTGGAATTGCATTTAAAGCATAGGAAAAGAGGCAGAAGGTCGACAATGATGCACTTGGCCAAAAAGGGCGTATGCGTTTTTTCCTGAATATATTCAGGAAAAAACGCATACGCCCTTTTTGGCCAACCAAGCAAGCTTGCAAAGGAAATCTGCACTACAATGAAGTCTCACTTCCCCCCCGTCAAAAGGGCCATCTGAAAAAAGTGTAAAATCCAGAAAGGCAGGACAGGCCATGGAGAACTGGGAGCCTTGTTATGCTGATGGGCGGGATGTAAATTGCCAACAGCCACTCGGGAGAAGTGTATGGTGTTTCCTGAAACATCTAAAAAACAAAGCAACAGAGCCTAGGGCACTTCCACTTATGGTCCTATAGCTTAGGGAAATTAAAATCAAAAAGACACAGCCACCCCAAAGTTTGGGATGGCTCTGTTTACAAGAAACTCGTTTACGGTACAAGTTCAATATCGCATAAAGCGAAAAATGGATAAAGAAGTTGTGGTACTTACGTACAATGCACTATCACTCAGCAATGACATCTATGTCATCAGGCCCATAGCAGCATAATGAGTGGATTCAGGTATGATGATTCTAACTGAAATAAGTCACACAGAAAAAGAAACATCATAAGATATCACTAATACACGGAATGTAAACTTGGCTACACAGGAACTGAATTTCAAAACAGAACATGGTCCCAAATTTAGAAAACCAACTTATGCTTGCTTAAGGGGAAAGGTGAGTTGGGGTGCTGCATAAAACCAGAGATTGAAATGAGCACAGATAAAGTTCCTTAAGCCAAATATGTAATAGACAAGAGCTACTCCTTGCTCAACGAAATGGGCTCAAAACCCCATATTAAACGCCTAATAATGTACCTGACTAGTAAGTATCTTAAAACCTATGGATTGCTATGTCTCTGAAAGTGAATCAATCGTGAGTACAGGGGCAAAAACGCAGCAGTGATAGGATTGGAGAGTTTTGGTGAGCAAATGAAGACCCTTTGAAGTCATATTGCATGGTACCCATTCCACGGGTCTCAACTCTCCAGGTTTAAGGGATTCTTCCTTCAGCTAAAACATGCATGTGGAACCCAGAGTATGATCAACCGTGTGATCGGGAGACGTGTTGAAATATGTCTCAGTTCTCGTCCCCTGGTACTCGGGTGCAACATTCCAGATGCTTTACTAACACTCTCCCGACTTGGAGAGTCAGTGCCTTTAACCTCCTGTTTGGCCCAGTTTGCAAATTCCGCGGAAGATGAACAGGAATAGGGAGAACCAATGAGAGACTAGCTGGAGGTGTCTGGACGGGAAAATTTAACTCTCATTTCCCACCAGGAAGAGGAATTAACCAAAGGCTCAGCGTGCCATGCCGGAACCAGATTAGGGCCTGAAGCAATCCTGCGGTGTTGCGGCCAGCTCACAAGAAAGCGAGTTGAAGAAAGGAGCTCAGGGGCACTGTAATTCACAAACCTGCAGAGTTATAAATGACAGCTATCATCCAAAAATATACTGAAGTAAGGCTGCCAAGAGGACTTGAAAGCCGGGCAGAATTGCAGGAAACCGATTTCAGGAGGTAGACAGGAATTGCATTTAAAGCATAGGAAAAGAGGCAGAAGGTCGACAATGATGCACTTGGCCAAAAAGGGCGTATGCGTTTTTTCCTGAATATATTCAGGAAAAAACGCATACGCCCTTTTTGGCCAACCAAGCAAGCTTGCAAAGGAAATCTGCACTACAATGAAGTCTCACTTCCCCCCCCTCAAAAGGGCCATCTGAAAAAAGTGTAAAATCCAGAAAGGCAGGACAGGCCATGGAGAACTGGGAGCCTTGTTATGCTGATGGGCGGGATGTAAATTGCCAACAGCCACTCGGGAGAAGTGTATGGTGTTTCCTGAAGCATCTAAAAAACAAAGCAACAGAGCCTAGGGCACTTCCACTTATGGTCCTATAGCTTAGGGAAATTAAAATCAAAAAGACACAGCCACCCCAAAGTTTGGGATGGCTCTGTTTACAAGAAACTCGTTTACGGTACAAGTTCAATATCGCATAAAGCGAAAAATGGATAAAGAAGTTGTGGTACTTACGTACAATGCAATATCTCTCAGCAATGACATCTATGTCATCAGGCCCATAGCAGCATGATGAGTGGATTCAGGTATGATGATTCGAACTGAAATAAGTCACACAGAAAAAGAAACATCATAAGATATCACTAATACACGGAATGTAAACTTGGCTACACAGGAACTGAATTTCAAAACAGAACATGGTCCCAAATTTAGAAAACCAACTTATGCTTGCTTAAGGGGAAAGGTGAGTTGGGGTGCTGCATAAAACCAGAGATTGAAATGAGCACAGATAAAGTTCCTTAAGCCAAATATGTAATAGACAAGAGCTACTCCTTGCTCAACGAAATGGACTCAAAACCCCATATTAAACGCCTAATAATGTACCTGACTAGTAAGTATCTTAAAACCTATGGATTGCTATGTCTCTGAAAGTGAATCAATCGTGAGTACAGGGGCAAAAACGCAGCAGTGATAGGATTGGAGAGTTTTGGTGAGCAAATGAAGACCCTTTGAAGTCATATTGCATGGTACCCATTCCACGGGTCTCAACTCTCCAGGTTTAAGGGATTCTTCCTTCAGCTAAAACATGCATGTGGAACCCAGAGTATGATCAACCGTGTGATCGGGAGACGTGTTGAAATATGTCTCAGTTCTCGTCCCCTGGTACTCGGGTGCAACATTCCAGATGCTTTACTAACACTCTCCCGACTTGGAGAGTCAGTGCCTTTAACCTCCTGTTTGGCCCAGTTTGCAAATTCCGCGGAAGATGAACAGGAATAGGGAGAACCAATGAGAGACTAGCTGGAGGTGTCTGGACGGGAAAATTTAACTCTCATTTCCCACCAGGAAGAGGAATTAACCAAAGGCTCAGCGTGCCATGCCGGAACCAGATTAGGGCCTGAAGCAATCCTGCGGTGTTGCGGCCAGCTCACAAGAAAGCGAGTTGAAGAAAGGAGCTCAGGGGCACTGTAATTCACAAACCTGCAGAGTTATAAATGACAGCTATCATCCAAAAATATACTGAAGTAAGGCTGCCAAGAGGACTTGAAAGCCGGGCAGAATTGCAGGAAACCGATTTCAGGAGGTAGACAGGAATTGCATTTAAAGCATAGGAAAAGAGGCAGAAGGTCGACAATGATGCACTTGTCCAAAAAGGGCGTATGCGTTTTTTCCTGAATATATTCAGGAAAAAACGCATACGCCCTTTTTGGCCAACCAAGCAAGCTTGCAAAGGAAATCTGCACTACAATGAAGTCTCACTTCCCCCCCCTCAAAAGGGCCATCTGAAAAAAGTGTAAAATCCAGAAAGGCAGGACAGGCCATGGAGAACTGGGAGCCTTGTTATGCTGATGGGCGGGATGTAAATTGCCAACAGCCACTCGGGAGAAGTGTATGGTGTTTCCTGAAACATCTAAAAAACAAAGCAACAGAGCCTAGGGCACTTCCGCTTATGGTCCTATAGCTTAGGGAAATTAAAATCAAAAAGACACAGCCACCCCAAAGTTTGGGATGGCTCTGTTTACAAGAAACTCGTTTACGGTACAAGTTCAATATCGCATAAAGCGAAAAATGGATAAAGAAGTTGTGGTACTTACGTACAATGCACTATCACTCAGCAATGACATCTATGTCATCAGGCCCATAGCAGCATGATGAGTGGATTCAGGTATGATGATTCTAACTGAAATAAGTCACACAGAAAAAGAAACATCATAAGATATCACTAATACACGGAATGTAAACTTGGCTACACAGGAACTGAATTTCAAAACAGAACATGGTCCCAAATTTAGAAAACCAACTTATGCTTGCTTAAGGGGAAAGGTGAGTTGGGGTGCTGCATAAAACCAGAGATTGAAATGAGCACAGATAAAGTTCCTTAAGCCAAATATGTAATAGACAAGAGCTACTCCTTGCTCAACGAAATGGACTCAAAACCCCATATTAAACGCCTAATAATGTACCTGACTAGTAAGTATCTTAAAACCTATGGATTGCTATGTCTCTGAAAGTGAATCAATCGTGAGTACAGGGGCAAAAACGCAGCAGTGATAGGATTGGAGAGTTTTGGTGAGCAAATGAAGACCCTTTGAAGTCATATTGCATGGTACCCATTCCACGGGTCTCAACTCTCCAGGTTTAAGGGATTCTTCCTTCAGCTAAAACATGCATGTGGAACCCAGAGTATGATCAACCGTGTGATCGGGAGACGTGTTGAAATATGTCTCAGTTCTCGTCCCCTGGTACTCGGGTGCAACATTCCAGATGCTTTACTAACACTCTCCCGACTTGGAGAGTCAGTGCCTTTAACCTCCTGTTTGGCCCAGTTTGCAAATTCCGCGGAAGATGAACAGGAATAGGGAGAACCAATGAGAGACTAGCTGGAGGTGTCTGGACGGGAAAATTTAACTCTCATTTCCCACCAGGAAGAGGAATTAACCAAAGGCTCAGCGTGCCATGCCGGAACCAGATTAGGGCCTGAAGCAATCCTGCGGTGTTGCGGCCAGCTCACAAGAAAGCGAGTTGAAGAAAGGAGCTCAGGGGCACTGTAATTCACAAACCTGCAGAGTTATAAATGACAGCTATCATCCAAAAATATACTGAAGTAAGGCTGCCAAGAGGACTTGAAAGCCGGGCAGAATTGCAGGAAACCGATTTCAGGAGGTAGACAGGAATTGCATTTAAAGCATAGGAAAAGAGGCAGAAGGTCGACAATGATGCACTTGTCCAAAAAGGGCGTATGCGTTTTTTCCTGAATATATTCAGGAAAAAACGCATACGCCCTTTTTGGCCAACCAAGCAAGCTTGCAAAGGAAATCTGCACTACAATGAAGTCTCACTTCCCCCCCCTCAAAAGGGCCATCTGAAAAAAGTGTAAAATCCAGAAAGGCAGGACAGGCCATGGAGAACTGGGAGCCTTGTTATGCTGATGGGCGGGATGTAAATTGCCAACAGCCACTCGGGAGAAGTGTATGGTGTTTCCTGAAGCATCTAAAAAACAAAGCAACAGAGCCTAGGGCACTTCCACTTATGGTCCTATAGCTTAGGGAAATTAAAATCAAAAAGACACAGCCACCCCAAAGTTTGGGATGGCTCTGTTTACAAGAAACTCGTTTACGGTACAAGTTCAATATCGCATAAAGCGAAAAATGGATAAAGAAGTTGTGGTACTTATGTACAATGCACTATCACTCAGCAATGACATCTATGTCATCAGGCCCATAGCAGCATGATGAGTGGATTCAGGTATGATGATTCTAACTGAAATAAGTCACACAGAAAAAGAAACATCATAAGATATCACTAATACACGGAATGTAAACTTGGCTACACAGGAACTGAATTTCAAAACAGAACATGGTCCCAAATTTAGAAAACCAACTTATGCTTGCTTAAGGGGAAAGGTGAGTTGGGGTGCTGCATAAAACCAGAGATTGAAATGAGCACAGATAAAGTTCCTTAAGCCAAATATGTAATAGACAAGAGCTACTCCTTGCTCAACGAAATGGACTCAAAACCCCATATTAAACGCCTAATAATGTACCTGACTAGTAAGTATCTTAAAACCTATGGATTGCTATGTCTCTGAAAGTGAATCAATCGTGAGTACAGGGGCAAAAACGCAGCAGTGATAGGATTGGAGAGTTTTGGTGAGCAAATGAAGACCCTTTGAAGTCATATTGCATGGTACCCATTCCACGGGTCTCAACTCTCCAGGTTTAAGGGATTCTTCCTTCAGCTAAAACATGCATGTGGAACCCAGAGTATGATCAACCGTGTGATCGGGAGACGTGTTGAAATATGTCTCAGTTCTCGTCCCCTGGTACTCGGGTGCAACATTCCAGATGCTTTACTAACACTCTCCCGACTTGGAGAGTCAGTGCCTTTAACCTCCTGTTTGGCCCAGTTTGCAAATTCCGCGGAAGATGAACAGGAATAGGGAGAACCAATGAGAGACTAGCTGGAGGTGTCTGGACGGGAAAATTTAACTCTCATTTCCCACCAGGAAGAGGAATTAACCAAAGGCTCAGCGTGCCATGCCGGAACCAGATTAGGGCCTGAAGCAATCCTGCGGTGTTGCGGCCAGCTCACAAGAAAGCGAGTTGAAGAAAGGAGCTCAGGGGCACTGTAATTCACAAACCTGCAGAGTTATAAATGACAGCTATCATCCAAAAATATACTGAAGTAAGGCTGCCAAGAGGACTTGAAAGCCGGGCAGAATTGCAGGAAACCGATTTCAGGAGGTAGACAGGAATTGCATTTAAAGCATAGGAAAAGAGGCAGAAGGTCGACAATGATGCACTTGTCCAAAAAGGGCGTATGCGTTTTTTCCTGAATATATTCAGGAAAAAACGCATACGCCCTTTTTGGCCAACCAAGCAAGCTTGCAAAGGAAATCTGCACTACAATGAAGTCTCACTTCCCCCCCCTCAAAAGGGCCATCTGAAAAAAGTGTAAAATCCAGAAAGGCAGGACAGGCCATGGAGAACTGGGAGCCTTGTTATGCTGATGGGCGGGATGTAAATTGCCAACAGCCACTCGGGAGAAGTGTATGGTGTTTCCTGAAGCATCTAAAAAACAAAGCAACAGAGCCTAGGGCACTTCCACTTATGGTCCTATAGCTTAGGGAAATTAAAATCAAAAAGACACAGCCACCCCAAAGTTTGGGATGGCTCTGTTTACAAGAAACTCGTTTACGGTACAAGTTCAATATCGCATAAAGCGAAAAATGGATAAAGAAGTTGTGGTACTTATGTACAATGCACTATCACTCAGCAATGACATCTATGTCATCAGGCCCATAGCAGCATGATGAGTGGATTCAGGTATGATGATTCTAACTGAAATAAGTCACACAGAAAAAGAAACATCATAAGATATCACTAATACACGGAATGTAAACTTGGCTACACAGGAACTGAATTTCAAAACAGAACATGGTCCCAAATTTAGAAAACCAACTTATGCTTGCTTAAGGGGAAAGGTGAGTTGGGGTGCTGCATAAAACCAGAGATTGAAATGAGCACAGATAAAGTTCCTTAAGCCAAATATGTAATAGACAAGAGCTACTCCTTGCTCAACGAAATGGACTCAAAACCCCATATTAAACGCCTAATAATGTACCTGACTAGTAAGTATCTTAAAACCTATGGATTGCTATGTCTCTGAAAGTGAATCAATCGTGAGTACAGGGGCAAAAACGCAGCAGTGATAGGATTGGAGAGTTTTGGTGAGCAAATGAAGACCCTTTGAAGTCATATTGCATGGTACCCATTCCACGGGTCTCAACTCTCCAGGTTTAAGGGATTCTTCCTTCAGCTAAAACATGCATGTGGAACCCAGAGTATGATCAACCGTGTGATCGGGAGACGTGTTGAAATATGTCTCAGTTCTCGTCCCCTGGTACTCGGGTGCAACATTCCAGATGCTTTACTAACACTCTCCCGACTTGGAGAGTCAGTGCCTTTAACCTCCTGTTTGGCCCAGTTTGCAAATTCCGCGGAAGATGAACAGGAATAGGGAGAACCAATGAGAGACTAGCTGGAGGTGTCTGGACGGGAAAATTTAACTCTCATTTCCCACCAGGAAGAGGAATTAACCAAAGGCTCAGCGTGCCATGCCGGAACCAGATTAGGGCCTGAAGCAATCCTGCGGTGTTGCGGCCAGCTCACAAGAAAGCGAGTTGAAGAAAGGAGCTCAGGGGCACTGTAATTCACAAACCTGCAGAGTTATAAATGACAGCTATCATCCAAAAATATACTGAAGTAAGGCTGCCAAGAGGACTTGAAAGCCGGGCAGAATTGCAGGAAACCGATTTCAGGAGGTAGACAGGAATTGCATTTAAAGCATAGGAAAAGAGGCAGAAGGTCGACAATGATGCACTTGTCCAAAAAGGGCGTATGCGTTTTTTCCTGAATATATTCAGGAAAAAACGCATACGCCCTTTTTGGCCAACCAAGCAAGCTTGCAAAGGAAATCTGCACTACAATGAAGTCTCACTTCCCCCCCCTCAAAAGGGCCATCTGAAAAAAGTGTAAAATCCAGAAAGGCAGGACAGGCCATGGAGAACTGGGAGCCTTGTTATGCTGATGGGCGGGATGTAAATTGCCAACAGCCACTCGGGAGAAGTGTATGGTGTTTCCTGAAACATCTAAAAAACAAAGCAACAGAGCCTAGGGCACTTCCACTTATGGTCCTATAGCTTAGGGAAATTAAAATCAAAAAGACACAGCCACCCCAAAGTTTGGGATGGCTCTGTTTACAAGAAACTCGTTTATGGTAGAAGTTCAATATCGCATAAAGCGAAAAATGGATAAAGAAGGTGTGGTACTTACGTACAATGCACTATCACTCAGCAATGACATCTATGTCATCAGGCCCATAGCAGCATAATGAGTGGATTCAGGTATGATGATTCTAACTGAAATAAGTCACACAGAAAAAGAAACATCATAAGATATCACTAATACACGGAATGTAAACTTGGCTACACAGGAACTGAATTTCAAAACAGAACATGGTCCCAAATTTAGAAAACCAACTTATGCTTGCTTAAGGGGAAAGGTGAGTTGGGGTGCTGCATAAAACCAGAGATTGAAATGAGCACAGATAAAGTTCCTTAAGCCAAATATGTAATAGACAAGAGCTACTCCTTGCTCAACGAAATGGACTCAAAACCCCATATTAAATGCCTAATAATGTACCTGACTAGTAAGTATCTTAAAACCTATGGATTGCTATGTCTCTGAAAGTGAATCAATCGTGAGTACAGGGGCAAAAACGCAGCAGTGATAGGATTGGAGAGTTTTGGTGAGCAAATGAAGACCCTTTGAAGTCATATTGCATGGTACCCATTCCACGGGTCTCAACTCTCCAGGTTTAAGGGATTCTTCCTTCAGCTAAAACATGCATGTGGAACCCAGAGTATGATCAACCGTGTGATCGGGAGACGTGTTGAAATATGTCTCAGTTCTCGTCCCCTGGTACTCGGGTGCAACATTCCAGATGCTTTACTAACACTCTCCCGACTTGGAGAGTCAGTGCCTTTAACCTCCTGTTTGGCCCAGTTTGCAAATTCTGCGGAAGATGAACAGGAATAGGGAGAACCAATGAGAGACTAGCTGGAGGTGTCTGGACGGGAAAATTTAACTCTCATTTCCCACCAGGAAGAGGAATTAACCAAAGGCTCAGCGTGCCATGCCGGAACCAGATTAGGGCCTGAAGCAATCCTGCGGTGTTGCGGCCAGCTCACAAGAAAGCGAGTTGAAGAAAGGAGCTCAGGGGCACTGTAATTCACAAACCTGCAGAGTTATAAATGACAGCTATCATCCAAAAATATACTGAAGTAAGGCTGCCAAGAGGACTTGAAACCCGGGCAGAATTGCAGGAAACCGATTTCAGGAGGTAGACTGGAATTGCATTTAAAGCATAGGAAAAGAGGAAGAAGGTCGACAATGATGCACTTGGCCAAAAAGGGCGTATGCGTTTTTTCCTGAATATATTCAGGAAAAAAAACGCATACGCCCTTTTTGGCCAAGCAAGCAAGCTTGCAAAGGAAATCTGCACTAAAATGAAGTCTCACTTCCCCCCCGTCAAAAGGGCCATCTGAAAAAAGTGTAAAATCCAGAAAGGCAGGACAGGCCATGGAGAACTGGGAGCCTTGTTATGCTGATGGGCGGGATGTACATTGCCAACAGCCACTCGGGAGAAGTGTATGGTGTTTCCTGAAACATCTAAAAAACAAAGCAACAGAGCCTAGGGCACTTCCACTTATGGTCCTATAGCTTAGGGAAATTAAAATCAAAAAGACACAGCCACCCCAAAGTTTGGGATGGCTCTGTTTACAAGAAACTCGTTTACGGTACAAGTTCAATATCGCATAAAGCGAAAAATGGATAAAGAAGTTGTGGTACTTACGTACAATGCAATATCACTCAGCAATGACATCTATGTCATCAGGCCCATAGCAGCATGATGAGTGGATTCAGGTATGATGATTCTAACTGAAATAAGTCACACAGAAAAAGAAACATCATAAGATATCACTAATACACGGAATGTAAACTTGGCTACACAGGAACTGAATTTCAAAACAGAACATGGTCCCAAATTTAGAAAACCAACTTATGCTTGCTTAAGGGGAAAGGTGAGTTGGGGTGCTGCATAAAACCAGAGATTGAAATGAGCACAGATAAAGTTCCTTAAGCCAAATATGTAATAGACAAGAGCTACTCCTTGCTCAACGAAATGGACTCAAAACCCCATATTAAACGCCTAATAATGTACCTGACTAGTAAGTATCTTAAAACCTATGGATTGCTATGTCTCTGAAAGTGAATCAATCGTGAGTACAGGGGCAAAAACGCAGCAGTGATAGGATTGGAGAGTTTTGGTGAGCAAATGAAGACCCTTTGAAGTCATATTGCATGGTACCCATTCCACGGGTCTCAACTCTCCAGGTTTAAGGGATTCTTCCTTCAGCTAAAACATGCATGTGGAACCCAGAGTATGATCAACCGTGTGATCGGGAGACGTGTTGAAATATGTCTCAGTTCTCGTCCCCTGGTACTCGGGTGCAACATTCCAGATGCTTTACTAACACTCTCCCGACTTGGAGAGTCAGTGCCTTTAACCTCCTGTTTGGCCCAGTTTGCAAATTCCGCGGAAGATGAACAGGAATAGGGAGAACCAATGAGAGACTAGCTGGAGGTGTCTGGACGGGAAAATTTAACTCTCATTTCCCACCAGGAAGAGGAATTAACCAAAGGCTCAGCGTGCCATGCCGGAACCAGATTAGGGCCTGAAGCAATCCTGCGGTGTTGCGGCCAGCTCACAAGAAAGCGAGTTGAAGAAAGGAGCTCAGGGGCACTGTAATTCACAAACCTGCAGAGTTATAAATGACAGCTATCATCCAAAAATATACTGAAGTAAGGCTGCCAAGAGGACTTGAAAGCCGGGCAGAATTGCAGGAAACCGATTTCAGGAGGTAGACAGGAATTGCATTTAAAGCATAGGAAAAGAGGCAGAAGGTCGACAATGATGCACTTGGCCAAAAAGGGCGTATGCGTTTTTTCCTGAATATATTCAGGAAAAAACGCATACGCCCTTTTTGGCCAACCAAGCAAGCTTGCAAAGGAAATCTGCACTACAATGAAGTCTCACTTCCCCCCCGTCAAAAGGGCCATCTGAAAAAAGTGTAAAATCCAGAAAGGCAGGACAGGCCATGGAGAACTGGGAGCCTTGTTATGCTGATGGGCGGGATGTACATTGCCAACAGCCACTCGGGAGAAGTGTATGGTGTTTCCTGAAACATCTAAAAAACAAAGCAACAGAGCCTAGGGCACTTCCACTTATGGTCCTATAGCTTAGGGAAATTAAAATCAAAAAGACACAGCCACCCCAAAGTTTGGGATGGCTCTGTTTACAAGAAACTCGTTTACGGTACAAGTTCAATATCGCATAAAGCGAAAAATGGATAAAGAAGTTGTGGTACTTACGTACAATGCAATATCACTCAGCAATGACATCTATGTCATCAGGCCCATAGCAGCATGATGAGTGGATTCAGGTATGATGATTCTAACTGAAATAAGTCACACAGAAAAAGAAACATCATAAGATATCACTAATACACGGAATGTAAACTTGGCTACACAGGAACTGAATTTCAAAACAGAACATGGTCCCAAATTTAGAAAACCAACTTATGCTTGCTTAAGGGGAAAGGTGAGTTGGGGTGCTGCATAAAACCAGAGATTGAAATGAGCACAGATAAAGTTCCTTAAGCCAAATATGTAATAGACAAGAGCTACTCCTTGCTCAACGAAATGGACTCAAAACCCCATATTAAACGCCTAATAATGTACCTGACTAGTAAGTATCTTAAAACCTATGGATTGCTATGTCTCTGAAAGTGAATCAATCGTGAGTACAGGGGCAAAAACGCAGCAGTGATAGGATTGGAGAGTTTTGGTGAGCAAATGAAGACCCTTTGAAGTCATATTGCATGGTACCCATTCCACGGGTCTCAACTCTCCAGGTTTAAGGGATTCTTCCTTCAGCTAAAACATGCATGTGGAACCCAGAGTATGATCAACCGTGTGATCGGGAGACGTGTTGAAATATGTCTCAGTTCTCGTCCCCTGGTACTCGGGTGCAACATTCCAGATGCTTTACTAACACTCTCCCGACTTGGAGAGTCAGTGCCTTTAACCTCCTGTTTGGCCCAGTTTGCAAATTCCGCGGAAGATGAACAGGAATAGGGAGAACCAATGAGAGACTAGCTGGAGGTGTCTGGACGGGAAAATTAAACTCTCATTTCCCACCAGGAAGAGGAATTAACCAAAGGCTCAGCGTGCCATGCCGGAACCAGATTAGGGCCTGAAGCAATCCTGCGGTGTTGCGGCCAGCTCACAAGAAAGCGAGTTGAAGAAAGGAGCTCAGGGGCACTGTAATTCACAAACCTGCAGAGTTATTAATGACAGCTATCATCCAAAAATATACTGAAGTAAGGCTGCCAAGAGGACTTGAAAGCCGGGCAGAATTGCAGGAAACCGATTTCAGGAGGTAGACAGGAATTGCATTTAAAGCATAGGAAAAGAGGCAGAAGGTCGACAATGATGCACTTGGACAAAAAGGGCGTATGCGTTTTTTCCTGAATATATTCAGGAAAAAACGCATACGCCCTTTTTGGCCAACCAAGCAAGCTTGTAAAGGAAATCTGCACTACAATGAAGTCTCACTTCCCCCCCGTCAAAAGGGCCATCTGAAAAAAGTGTAAAATCCAGAAAGGCAGGACAGGCCATGGAGAACTGGGAGCCTTGTTATGCTGATGGGCGGGATGTACATTGCCAACAGCCACTCGGGAGAAGTGTATGGTGTTTCCTGAAACATCTAAAAAACAAAGCAACAGAGCCTAGGGCACTTCCACTTATGGTCCTATAGCTTAGGGAAATTAAAATCAAAAAGACACAGCCACCCCAAAGTTTGGGATGGCTCTGTTTACAAGAAACTCGTTTACGGTACAAGTTCAATATCGCATAAAGCGAAAAATGGATAAAGAAGTTGTGGTACTTACGTACAATGCAATATCACTCAGCAATGACATCTATGTCATCAGGCCCATAGCAGCATGATGAGTGGATTCAGGTATGATGATTCTAACTGAAATAAGTCACACAGAAAAAGAAACATCATAAGATATCACTAATACACGGAATGTAAACTTGGCTACACAGGAACTGAATTTCAAAACAGAACATGGTCCCAAATTTAGAAAACCAACTTATGCTTGCTTAAGGGGAAAGGTGAGTTGGGGTGCTGCATAAAACCAGAGATTGAAATGAGCACAGATAAAGTTCCTTAAGCCAAATATGTAATAGACAAGAGCTACTCCTTGCTCAACGAAATGGACTCAAAACCCCATATTAAACGCCTAATAATGTACCTGACTAGTAAGTATCTTAAAACCTATGGATTGCTATGTCTCTGAAAGTGAATCAATCGTGAGTACAGGGGCAAAAACGCAGCAGTGATAGGATTGGAGAGTTTTGGTGAGCAAATGAAGACCCTTTGAAGTCATATTGCATGGTACCCATTCCACGGGTCTCAACTCTCCAGGTTTAAGGGATTCTTCCTTCAGCTAAAACATGCATGTGGAACCCAGAGTATGATCAACCGTGTGATCGGGAGACGTGTTGAAATATGTCTCAGTTCTCGTCCCCTGGTACTCGGGTGCAACATTCCAGATGCTTTACTAACACTCTCCCGACTTGGAGAGTCAGTGCCTTTAACCTCCTGTTTGGCCCAGTTTGCAAATTCCGCGGAAGATGAACAGGAATAGGGAGAACCAATGAGAGACTAGCTGGAGGTGTCTGGACGGGAAAATTTAACTCTCATTTCCCACCAGGAAGAGGAATTAACCAAAGGCTCAGCGTGCCATGCCGGAACCAGATTAGGGCCTGAAGCAATCCTGCGGTGTTGCGGCCAGCTCACAAGAAAGCGAGTTGAAGAAAGGAGCTCAGGGGCACTGTAATTCACAAACCTGCAGAGTTATAAATGACAGCTATCATCCAAAAATATACTGAAGTAAGGCTGCCAAGAGGACTTGAAAGCCGGGCAGAATTGCAGGAAACCGATTTCAGGAGGTAGACTGGAATTGCATTTAAAGCATAGGAAAAGAGGCAGAAGGTCGACAATGATGCACTTGGCCAAAAAGGGCGTATGCGTTTTTTCCTGAATATATTCAGGAAAAAACGCATACGCCCTTTTTGGCCAACCAAGCAAGCTTGCAAAGGAAATCTGCACTACAATGAAGTCTCACTTCCCCCCCGTCAAAAGGGCCATCTGAAAAAAGTGTAAAATCCAGAAAGGCAGGACAGGCCATGGAGAACTGGGAGCCTTGTTATGCTGATGGGCGGGATGTAAATTGCCAACAGCCACTCGGGAGAAGTGTATGGTGTTTCCTGAAACATCTAAAAAACAAAGCAACAGAGCCTAGGGCACTTCCACTTATGGTCCTATAGCTTAGGGAAATTAAAATCAAAAAGACACAGCCACCCCAAAGTTTGGGATGGCTCTGTTTACAAGAAACTCGTTTACGGTAGAAGTTCAATATCGCATAAAGCGAAAAATGGATAAAGAAGTTGTGGTACTTACGTACAATGCACTATCACTCAGCAATGACATCTATGTCATCAGGCCCATAGCAGCATAATGAGTGGATTCAGGTATGATGATTCTAACTGAAATAAGTCACACAGAAAAAGAAACATCATAAGATATCACTAATACACGGAATGTAAACTTGGCTACACAGGAACTGAATTTCAAAACAGAACATGGTCCCAAATTTAGAAAATCAACTTATGCTTGCTTAAGGGGAAAGGTGAGTTGGGGTGCTGCATAAAACCAGAGATTGAAATGAGCACAGATAAAGTTCCTTAAGCCAAATATGTAATAGTCAAGAGCTACTCCTTGCTCAACGAAATGGACTCAAAACCCCATATTAAACGCCTAATAATGTACCTGACTAGTAAGTATCTTAAAACCTATGGATTGCTATGTCTCTGAAAGTGAATCAATCGTGAGTACAGGGGCAAAAACGCAGCAGTGATAGGATTGGAGAGTTTTGGTGAGCAAATGAAGACCCTTTGAAGTCATATTGCATGGTACCCATTCCACGGGTCTCAACTCTCCAGGTTTAAGGGATTCTTCCTTCAGCTAAAACATGCATGTGGAACCCAGAGTATGATCAACCGTGTGATCGGGAGACGTGTTGAAATATGTCTCAGTTCTCGTCCCCTGGTACTCGGGTGCAACATTCCAGATGCTTTACTAACACTCTCCCGACTTGGAGAGTCAGTGCCTTTAACCTCCTGTTTGGCCCAGTTTGCAAATTCCGCGGAAGATGAACAGGAATAGGGAGAACCAATGAGAGACTAGCTGGAGGTGTCTGGACGGGAAAATTTAACTCTCATTTCCCACCAGGAAGAGGAATTAACCAAAGGCTCAGCGTGCCATGCCGGAACCAGATTAGGGCCTGAAGCAATCCTGCGGTGTTGCGGCCAGCTCACAAGAAAGCGAGTTGAAGAAAGGAGCTCAGGGGCACTGTAATTCACAAACCTGCAGAGTTATAAATGACAGCTATCATCCAAAAATATACTGAAGTAAGGCTGTCAAGAGGACTTGAAAGCCGGGCAGAATTGCAGGAAACCGATTTCAGGAGGTAGACTGGAATTGCATTTAAAGCATAGGAAAAGAGGCAGAAGGTCGACAATGATGCACTTGGCCAAAAAGGGCGTATGCGTTTTTTCCTGAATATATTCAGGAAAAAAAACGCATACGCCCTTTTTGGCCAACCAAGCAAGCTTGCAAAGGAAATCTGCACTAAAATGAAGTCTCACTTCCCCCCCCGTCAAAAGGGCCATCTGAAAAAAGTGTAAAATCCAGAAAGGCAGGACAGGCCATGGAGAACTGGGAGCCTTGTTATGCTGATGGGCGGGATGTAAATTGCCAACAGCCACTCGGGAGAAGTGTATGGTGTTTCCTGAAACATCTAAAAAACAAAGCAACAGAGCCTAGGGCACTTCCACTTATGGTCCTATAGCTTAGGGAAATTAAAATCAAAAAGACACAGCCACCCCAAAGTTTGGGATGGCTCTGTTTACAAGAAACTCGTTTACGGTAGAAGTTCAATATCGCATAAAGCGAAAAATGGATAAAGAAGTTGTGGTACTTACGTACAATGCACTATCACTCAGCAATGACATCTATGTCATCAGGCCCATAGCAGCATAATGAGTGGATTCAGGTATGATGATTCTAACTGAAATAAGTCACACAGAAAAAGAAACATCATAAGATATCACTAATACACGGAATGTAAACTTGGCTACACAGGAACTGAATTTCAAAACAGAACATGGTCCCAAATTTAGAAAATCAACTTATGCTTGCTTAAGGGGAAAGGTGAGTTGGGGTGCTGCATAAAACCAGAGATTGAAATGAGCACAGATAAAGTTCCTTAAGCCAAATATGTAATAGTCAAGAGCTACTCCTTGCTCAATGAAATGGACTCAAAACCCCATATTAAACGCCTAATAATGTACCTGACTAGTAAGTATCTTAAAACCTATGGATTGCTATGTCTCTGAAAGTGAATCAATCGTGAGTACAGGGGCAAAAACGCAGCAGTGATAGGATTGGAGAGTTTTGGTGAGCAAATGAAGACCCTTTGAAGTCATATTGCATGGTACCCATTCCACGGGTCTCAACTCTCCAGGTTTAAGGGATTCTTCCTTCAGCTAAAACATGCATGTGGAACCCAGAGTATGATCAACCGTGTGATCGGGAGACGTGTTGAAATATGTCTCAGTTCTCGTCCCCTGGTACTCGGGTGCAACATTCCAGATGCTTTACTAACACTCTCCCGACTTGGAGAGTCAGTGCCTTTAACCTCCTGTTTGGCCCAGTTTGCAAATTCCGCGGAAGATGAACAGGAATAGGGAGAACCAATGAGAGACTAGCTGGAGGTGTCTGGACGGGAAAATTTAACTCTCATTTCCCACCAGGAAGAGGAATTAACCAAAGGCTCAGCGTGCCATGCCGGAACCAGATTAGGGCCTGAAGCAATCCTGCGGTGTTGCGGCCAGCTCACAAGAAAGCGAGTTGAAGAAAGGAGCTCAGGGGCACTGTAATTCACAAACCTGCAGAGTTATAAATGACAGCTATCATCCAAAAATATACTGAAGTAAGGCTGCCAAGAGGACTTGAAAGCCGGGCAGAATTGCAGGAAACCGATTTCAGGAGGTAGACTGGAATTGCATTTAAAGCATAGGAAAAGAGGCAGAAGGTCGACAATGATGCACTTGGCCAAAAAGGGCGTATGCGTTTTTTCCTGAATATATTCAGGAAAAAAAACGCATACGCCCTTTTTGGCCAACCAAGCAAGCTTGCAAAGGAAATCTGCACTAAAATGAAGTCTCACTTCCCCCCCGTCAAAAGGGCCATCTGAAAAAAGTGTAAAATCCAGAAAGGCAGGACAGGCCATGGAGAACTGGGAGCCTTGTTATGCTGATGGGTGGGATGTAAATTGCCAACAGCCACTCGGGAGAAGTGTATGGTGTTTCCTGAAACATCTAAAAAACAAAGCAACAGAGCCTAGGGCACTTCCACTTATGGTCCTATAGCTTAGGGAAATTAAAATCAAAAAGACACAGCCACCCCAAAGTTTGGGATGGCTCTGTTTACAAGAAACTCGTTTACGGTACAAGTTCAATATCGCATAAAGCGGAAAATGGATAAAGAAGTTGTGGTACTTACGTACAATGCAATATCACTCAGCAATGACATCTATGTCATCAGGCCCATAGCAGCATAATGAGTGGATTCAGGTATGATGATTCTAACTGAAATAAGTCACACAGAAAAAGAAACATCATAAGATATCACTAATACACGGAATGTAAACTTGGCTACACAGGAACTGAATTTCAAAACAGAACATGGTCCCAAATTTAGAAAATCAACTTATGCTTGCTTAAGGGGAAAGGTGAGTTGGGGTGCTGCATAAAACCAGAGATTGAAATGAGCACAGATAAAGTCCCTTAAGCCAAATATGTAATAGACAAGAGCTACTCCTTGCTCAACGAAATGGACTCAAAACCCCATATTAAACGCCTAATAATGTACCTGACTAGTAAGTATCTTAAAACCTATGGATTGCTATGTCTCTGAAAGTGAATCAATCGTGAGTACAGGGGCAAAAACGCAGCAGTGATAGGATTGGAGAGTTTTGGTGAGCAAATGAAGACCCTTTGAAGTCATATTGCATGGTACCCATTCCACGGGTCTCAACTCTCCAGGTTTAAGGGATTCTTCCTTCAGCTAAAACATGCATGTGGAACCCAGAGTATGATCAACCGTGTGATCGGGAGACGTGTTGAAATATGTCTCAGTTCTCGTCCCCTGGTACTCGGGTGCAACATTCCAGATGCTTTACTAACACTCTCCCGACTTGGAGAGTCAGTGCCTTTAACCTCCTGTTTGGCCCAGTTTGCAAATTCCGCGGAAGATGAACAGGAATAGGGAGAACCAATGAGAGACTAGCTGGAGGTGTCTGGACGGGAAAATTTAACTCTCATTTCCCACCAGGAAGAGGAATTAACCAAAGGCTCAGCGTGCCATGCCGGAACCAGATTAGGGCCTGAAGCAATCCTGCGGTGTTGCGGCCAGCTCACAAGAAAGCGAGTTGAAGAAAGGAGCTCAGGGGCACTGTAATTCACAAACCTGCAGAGTTATAAATGACAGCTATCATCCAAAAATATACTGAAGTAAGGCTGCCAAGAGGACTTGAAAGCCGGGCAGAATTGCAGGAAACCGATTTCAGGAGGTAGACTGGAATTGCATTTAAAGCATAGGAAAAGAGGCAGAAGGTCGACAATGATGCACTTGGCCAAAAAGGGCGTATGCGTTTTTTCCTGAATATATTCAGGAAAAAACGCATACGCGCTTTTTGGCCAACCAAGCAAGCTTGCAAAGGAAATCTGCACTACAATGAAGTCTCACTTCACCCCATCAAAAGGGCCATCTGAAAAAAGTGTAAAATCCAGAAAGGCAGGACAGGCCATGGAGAACTGGGAGCCTTGTTATGCTGATGGGCGGGATGTAAATTGCCAACAGCCACTCGGGAGAAGTGTATGGTGTTTCCTGAAACATCTAAAAAACAAAGCAACAGAGCCTAGGGCACTTCCACTTATGGTCCTATAGCTTAGGGAAATTAAAATCAAAAAGACACAGCCACCCCAAAGTTTGGGATGGCTCTGTTTACAAGAAACTCGTTTACGGTACAAGTTCAATATCGCATAAAGCGAAAAATGGATAAAGAAGTTGTGGTACTTACGTACAATGCACTATCACTCAGCAATGACATCTATGTCATCAGGCCCATAGCAGCATGATGAGTGGATTCAGGTATGATGATTCTAACTGAAATAAGTCACACAGAAAAAGAAACATCATAAGATATCACTAATACACGGAATGTAAACTTGGCTACACAGGAGCTGAATTTCAAAACAGAACATGGTCCCAAATTTAGAAAATCAACTTATGCTTGCTTAAGGGGAAAGGTGAGTTGGGGTGCTGCATAAAACCAGAGATTGAAATGAGCACAGATAAAGTTTCTTAAGCCAAATATGTAATAGACAAGAGCTACTCATTGCTCAACGAAATGGACTCAAAACCCCATATTAAACGCCTAATAATGTACCTGACTAGTAAGTATCTTAAAACCTATGGATTGCTATGTCTCTGAAAGTGAATCAATCGTGAGTACAGGGGCAAAAACGCAGCAGTGATAGGATTGGAGAGTTTTGGTGAGCAAATGAAGACCCTTTGAAGTCATATTGCATGGTACCCATTCCACGGGTCTCAACTCTCCAGGTTTAAGGGATTCTTCCTTCAGCTAAAACATGCATGTGGAACCCAGAGTATGATCAACCGTGTGATCGGGAGACGTGTTGAAATATGTCTCAGTTCTCGTCCCCTGGTACTCGGGTGCAACATTCCAGATGCTTTACTAACACTCTCCCGACTTGGAGAGTCAGTGCCTTTAACCTCCTGTTTGGCCCAGTTTGCAAATTCCGCGGAAGATGAACAGGAATAGGGAGAACCAATGAGAGACTAGCTGGAGGTGTCTGGACGGGAAAATTTAACTCTCATTTCCCACCAGGAAGAGGAATTAACCAAAGGCTCAGCGTGCCATGCCGGAACCAGATTAGGGCCTGAAGCAATCCTGCGGTGTTGCGGCCAGCTCACAAGAAAGCGAGTTGAAGAAAGGAGCTCAGGGGCACTGTAATTCACAAACCTGCAGAGTTATAAATGACAGCTATCATCCAAAAATATACTGAAGTAAGGCTGCCAAGAGGACTTGAAAGCCGGGCAGAATTGCAGGAAACCGATTTCAGGAGGTAGACTGGAATTGCATTTAAAGCATAGGAAAAGAGGCAGAAGGTCGACAATGATGCACTTGGCCAAAAAGGGCGTATGCGTTTTTTCCTGAATATATTCAGGAAAAAAAACGCATACGCCCTTTTTGGCCAACCAAGCAAGCTTGCAAAGGAAATCTGCACTACAATGAAGTCTCACTTCCCCCCCGTCAAAAGGGCCATCTGAAAAAAGTGTAAAATCCAGAAAGGCAGGACAGGCCATGGAGAACTGGGAGCCTTGTTATGCTGATGGGCGGGATGTAAATTGCCAACAGCCACTCAGGAGAAGTGTATGGTGTTTCCTGAAACATCTAAAAAACAAAGCAACAGAGCCTAGGGCACTTCCACTTATGGTCCTATAGCTTAGGGAAATTAAAATCAAAAACACACAGCCACCCCAAAGTTTGGGATGGCTCTGTTTACAAGAAACTCGTTTACGGTACAAGTTCAATATCGCATAAAGCGGAAAATGGATAAAGAAGTTGTGGTACTTACGTACAATGCAATATCACTCAGCAATGACATCTATGTCATCAGGCCCATAGCAGCATAATGAGTGGATTCAGGTATGATGATTCTAACTGAAATAAGTCACACAGAAAAAGAAACATCATAAGATATCACTAATACACGGAATGTAAACTTGGCTACACAGGAACTGAATTTCAAAACAGAACATGGTCCCAAATTTAGAAAACCAACTTATGCTTGCTTAAGGGGAAAGGTGAGTTGGGGTGCTGCATAAAACCAGAGATTGAAATGAGCACAGATAAAGTCCCTTAAGCCAAATATGTAATAGACAAGAGCTACTCCTTGCTCAACGAAATGGACTCAAAACCCCATATTAAACGCCTAATAATGTACCTGACTAGTAAGTATCTTAAAACCTATGGATTGCTATGTCTCTGAAAGTGAATCAATCGTGAGTACAGGGGCAAAAACGCAGCAGTGATAGGATTGGAGAGTTTTGGTGAGCAAATGAAGACCCTTTGAAGTCATATTGCATGGTACCCATTCCACGGGTCTCAACTCTCCAGGTTTAAGGGATTCTTCCTTCAGCTAAAACATGCATGTGGAACCCAGAGTATGATCAACCGTGTGATCGGGAGACGTGTTGAAATATGTCTCAGTTCTCGTCCCCTGGTACTCGGGTGCAACATTCCAGATGCTTTACTAACACTCTCCCGACTTGGAGAGTCAGTGCCTTTAACCTCCTGTTTGGCCCAGTTTGCAAATTCCGCGGAAGATGAACAGGAATAGGGAGAACCAATGAGAGACTAGCTGGAGGTGTCTGGACGGGAAAATTTAACTCTCATTTCCCACCAGGAAGAGGAATTAACCAAAGGCTCAGCGTGCCATGCCGGAACCAGATTAGGGCCTGAAGCAATCCTGCGGTGTTGCGGCCAGCTCACAAGAAAGCGAGTTGAAGAAAGGAGCTCAGGGGCACTGTAATTCACAAACCTGCAGAGTTATAAATGACAGCTATCATCCAAAAATATACTGAAGTAAGGCTGCCAAGAGGACTTGAAAGCCGGGCAGAATTGCAGGAAACCGATTTCAGGAGGTAGACTGGAATTGCATTTAAAGCATAGGAAAAGAGGCAGAAGGTCGACAATGATGCACTTGGCCAAAAAGGGCGTATGCGTTTTTTCCTGAATATATTCAGGAAAAAAAACGCATACGCCCTTTTTGGCCAACCAAGCAAGCTTGCAAAGGAAATCTGCACTACAATGAAGTCTCACTTCCCCCCCGTCAAAAGGGCCATCTGAAAAAAGTGTAAAATCCAGAAAGGCAGGACAGGCCATGGAGAACTGGGAGCCTTGTTATGCTGATGGGCGGGATGTACATTGCCAACAGCCACTCGGGAGAAGTGTATGGTGTTTCCTGAAACATCTAAAAAACAAAGCAACAGAGCCTAGGGCACTTCCACTTATGGTCCTGCAGCTTAGGGAAATTAAAATCAAAAAGACACAGCCACCCCAAAGTTTGGGATGGCTGTGTTTACAAGAAACTCGTTTACGGTACAAGTTCAATATCGCATAAAGCGGAAAATGGATAAAGAAGTTGTGGTACTTACGTACAATGCAATATCACTCAGCAATGACATCTATGTCATCAGGCCCATAGCAGCATAATGAGTGGATTCAGGTATGATGATTCTAACTGAAATAAGTCACACAGAAAAAGAAACATCATAAGATATCACTAATACACGGAATGTAAACTTGGCTACACAGGAACTGAATTTCAAAACAGAACATGGTCCCAAATTTAGAAAATCAACTTATGCTTGCTTAAGGGGAAAGGTGAGTTGGGGTGCTGCATAAAACCAGAGATTGAAATGAGCACAGATAAAGTCCCTTAAGCCAAATATGTAATAGACAAGAGCTACTCCTTGCTCAACGAAATGGACTCAAAACCCCATATTAAACGCCTAATAATGTACCTGACTAGTAAGTATCTTAAAACCTATGGATTGCTATGTCTCTGAAAGTGAATCAATCGTGAGTACAGGGGCAAAAACGCAGCAGTGATAGGATTGGAGAGTTTTGGTGAGCAAATGAAGACCCTTTGAAGTCATATTGCATGGTACCCATTCCACGGGTCTCAACTCTCCAGGTTTAAGGGATTCTTCCTTCAGCTAAAACATGCATGTGGAACCCAGAGTATGATCAACCGTGTGATCGGGAGACGTGTTGAAATATGTCTCAGTTCTCGTCCCCTGGTACTCGGGTGCAACATTCCAGATGCTTTACTAACACTCTCCCGACTTGGAGAGTCAGTGCCTTTAACCTCCTGTTTGGCCCAGTTTGCAAATTCCGCGGAAGATGAACAGGAATAGGGAGAACCAATGAGAGACTAGCTGGAGGTGTCTGGACGGGAAAATTTAACTCTCATTTCCCACCAGGAAGAGGAATTAACCAAAGGCTCAGCGTGCCATGCCGGAACCAGATTAGGGCCTGAAGCAATCCTGCGGTGTTGCGGCCAGCTCACAAGAAAGCGAGTTGAAGAAAGGAGCTCAGGGGCACTGTAATTCACAAACCTGCAGAGTTATAAATGACAGCTATCATCCAAAAATATACTGAAGTAAGGCTGCCAAGAGGACTTGAAAGCCGGGCAGAATTGCAGGAAACCGATTTCAGGAGTAGACTGGAATTGCATTTAAAGCATAGGAAAAGAGGCAGAAGGTCGACAATGATGCACTTGGCCAAAAAGGGCGTATGCGTTTTTTCCTGAATATATTCAGGAAAAAACGCATACGCCCTTTTTGGCCAACCAAGCAAGCTTGCAAAGGAAATCTGCACTACAATGAAGTCTCACTTCCCCCCCGTCAAAAGGGCCATCTGAAAAAAGTGTAAAATCCAGAAAGGCAGGACAGGCCATGGAGAATTGGGAGCCTTGTTATGCTGATGGGCGGGATGTAAATTGCCAACAGCCACTCGGGAGAAGTGTATGGTGTTTCCTGAAACATCTAAAAAACAAAGCAACAGAGCCTAGGGCACTTCCACTTATGGTCCTATAGCTTAGGGAAATTAAAATCAAAAACACACAGCCACCCCAAAGTTTGGGATGGCTCTGTTTACAAGAAACTCGTTTACGGTACAAGTTCAATATCGCATAAAGCGGAAAATGGATAAAGAAGTTGTGGTACTTACGTACAATGCAATATCACTCAGCAATGACATCTATGTCATCAGGCCCATAGCAGCATAATGAGTGGATTCAGGTATGATGATTCTAACTGAAATAAGTCACACAGAAAAAGAAACATCATAAGATATCACTAATACACGGAATGTAAACTTGGCTACACAGGAACTGAATTTCAAAACAGAACATGGTCCCAAATTTAGAAAATCAACTTATGCTTGCTTAAGGGGAAAGGTGAGTTGGGGTGCTGCATAAAACCAGAGATTGAAATGAGCACAGATAAAGTCCCTTAAGCCAAATATGTAATAGACAAGAGCTACTCCTTGCTCAACGAAATGGACTCAAAACCCCATATTAAACGCCTAATAATGTACCTGACTAGTAAGTATCTTAAAACCTATGGATTGCTATGTCTCTGAAAGTGAATCAATCGTGAGTACAGGGGCAAAAACGCAGCAGTGATAGGATTGGAGAGTTTTGGTGAGCAAATGAAGACCCTTTGAAGTCATATTGCATGGTACCCATTCCACGGGTCTCAACTCTCCAGGTTTAAGGGATTCTTCCTTCAGCTAAAACATGCATGTGGAACCCAGAGTATGATCAACCGTGTGATCGGGAGACGTGTTGAAATATGTCTCAGTTCTCGTCCCCTGGTACTCGGGTGCAACATTCCAGATGCTTTACTAACACTCTCCCGACTTGGAGAGTCAGTGCCTTTAACCTCCTGTTTGGCCCAGTTTGCAAATTCCGCGGAAGATGAACAGGAATAGGGAGAACCAATGAGAGACTAGCTGGAGGTGTCTGGACGGGAAAATTTAACTCTCATTTCCCACCAGGAAGAGGAATTAACCAAAGGCTCAGCGTGCCGTGCCGGAACCAGATTAGGGCCTGAAGCAATCCTGCGGTGTTGCGGCCAGCTCACAAGAAAGCGAGTTGAAGAAAGGAGCTCAGGGGCACTGTAATTCACAAACCTGCAGAGTTATAAATGACAGCTATCATCCAAAAATATACTGAAGTAAGGCTGCCAAGAGGACTTGAAAGCCGGGCAGAATTGCAGGAAACCGATTTTAGGAGGTAGACTGGAATTGCATTTAAAGCATAGGAAAACAGGCAGAAGATCGACAATGATGCACTTGGCCAAAAAGGGCGTATGCGTTTTTTCCTGAATATATTCAGGAAAAAACGCATACGCCCTTTTTGGCCAACCAAGCAAGCTTGCAAAGGAAATCTGCACTACAATGAAGTCTCACTTCCCCCCCGTCAAAAGGGCCATCTGAAAAAAGTGTAAAATCCAGAAAGGCAGGACAGGCCATGGAGAACTGGGAGCCTTGTTATGCTGATGGGCGGGATGTACATTGCCAACAGCCACTCGGGAGAAGTGTATGGTGTTTCCTGAAACATCTAAAAAACAAAGCAACAGAGCCTAGGGCACTTCCACTTATGGTCCTATAGCTTAGGGAAATTAAAATCAAAAAGACACAGCCACCCCAAAGTTTGGGATGGCTCTGTTTACAAGAAACTCGTTTACGGTACAAGTTCAATATCGCATAAAGCGAAAAATGGATAAAGAAGTTGTGGTACTTACGTACAATGCAATATCACTCAGCAATGACATCTATGTCATCAGGCCCATAGCAGCATAATGAGTGGATTCAGGTATGATGATTCTAACTGAAATAAGTCACACAGAAAAAGAAACATCATAAGATATCACTAATACACGGAATGTAAACTTGGCTACACAGGAACTGAATTTCAAAACAGAACATGGTCCCAAATTTAGAAAATCAACTTATGCTTGCTTAAGGGGAAAGGTGAGTTGGGGTGCTGCATAAAACCAGAGATTGAAATGAGCACAGATAAAGTTCCTTAAGCCAAATATGTAATAGACAAGAGCTACTCCTTGCTCAACGAAATGGACTCAAAACCCCATATTAAACGCCTAATAATGTACCTGACTAGTAAGTATCTTAAAACCTATGGATTGCTATGTCTCTGAAAGTGAATCAATCGTGAGTACAGGGGCAAAAACGCAGCAGTGATAGGATTGGAGAGTTTTGGTGAGCAAATGAAGACCCTTTGAAGTCATATTGCATGGTACCCATTCCACGGGTCTCAACTCTCCAGGTTTAAGGGATTCTTCCTTCAGCTAAAACATGCATGTGGAACCCAGAGTATGATCAACCGTGTGATCGGGAGACGTGTTGAAATATGTCTCAGTTCTCGTCCCCTGGTACTCGGGTGCAACATTCCAGATGCTTTACTAACACTCTCCCGACTTGGAGAGTCAGTGCCTTTAACCTCCTGTTTGGCCCAGTTTGCAAATTCCGCGGAAGATGAACAGGAATAGGGAGAACCAATGAGAGACTAGCTGGAGGTGTCTGGACGGGAAAATTTAACTCTCATTTCCCACCAGGAAGAGGAATTAACCAAAGGCTCAGCGTGCCATGCCGGAACCAGATTAGGGCCTGAAGCAATCCTGCGGTGTTGCGGCCAGCTCACAAGAAAGCGAGTTGAAGAAAGGAGCTCAGGGGCACTGTAATTCACAAACCTGCAGAGTTATAAATGACAGCTATCATCCAAAAATATACTGAAGTAAGGCTGCCAAGAGGACTTGAAAGCCGGGCAGAATTGCAGGAAACCGATTTCAGGAGGTAGACTGGAATTGCATTTAAAGCATAGGAAAAGAGGCAGAAGGTCGACAATGATGCACTTGGCCAAAAAGGGCGTATGCGTTTTTTCCTGAATATATTCAGGAAAAAAAACGCATACGCCCTTTTTGGCCAACCAAGCAAGCTTGCAAAGGAAATCTGCACTACAATGAAGTCTCACTTCCCCCCCGTCAAAAGGGCCATCTGAAAAAAGTGTAAAATCCAGAAAGGCAGGACAGGCCATGGAGAACTGGGAGCCTTGTTATGCTGATGGGCGGGATGTAAATTGCCAACAGCCACTCAGGAGAAGTGTATGGTGTTTCCTGAAACATCTAAAAAACAAAGCAACAGAGCCTAGGGCACTTCCACTTATGGTCCTATAGCTTAGGGAAATTAAAATCAAAAACACACAGCCACCCCAAAGTTTGGGATGGCTCTGTTTACAAGAAACTCGTTTACGGTACAAGTTCAATATCGCATAAAGCGGAAAATGGATAAAGAAGTTGTGGTACTTACGTACAATGCAATATCACTCAGCAATGACATCTATGTCATCAGGCCCATAGCAGCATAATGAGTGGATTCAGGTATGATGATTCTAACTGAAATAAGTCACACAGAAAAAGAAACATCATAAGATATCACTAATACACGGAATGTAAACTTGGCTACACAGGAACTGAATTTCAAAACAGAACATGGTCCCAAATTTAGAAAACCAACTTATGCTTGCTTAAGGGGAAAGGTGAGTTGGGGTGCTGCATAAAACCAGAGATTGAAATGAGCACAGATAAAGTCCCTTAAGCCAAATATGTAATAGACAAGAGCTACTCCTTGCTCAACGAAATGGACTCAAAACCCCATATTAAACGCCTAATAATGTACCTGACTAGTAAGTATCTTAAAACCTATGGATTGCTATGTCTCTGAAAGTGAATCAATCGTGAGTACAGGGGCAAAAACGCAGCAGTGATAGGATTGGAGAGTTTTGGTGAGCAAATGAAGACCCTTTGAAGTCATATTGCATGGTACCCATTCCACGGGTCTCAACTCTCCAGGTTTAAGGGATTCTTCCTTCAGCTAAAACATGCATGTGGAACCCAGAGTATGATCAACCGTGTGATCGGGAGACGTGTTGAAATATGTCTCAGTTCTCGTCCCCTGGTACTCGGGTGCAACATTCCAGATGCTTTACTAACACTCTCCCGACTTGGAGAGTCAGTGCCTTTAACCTCCTGTTTGGCCCAGTTTGCAAATTCCGCGGAAGATGAACAGGAATAGGGAGAACCAATGAGAGACTAGCTGGAGGTGTCTGGACGGGAAAATTTAACTCTCATTTCCCACCAGGAAGAGGAATTAACCAAAGGCTCAGCGTGCCATGCCGGAACCAGATTAGGGCCTGAAGCAATCCTGCGGTGTTGCGGCCAGCTCACAAGAAAGCGAGTTGAAGAAAGGAGCTCAGGGGCACTGTAATTCACAAACCTGCAGAGTTATAAATGACAGCTATCATCCAAAAATATACTGAAGTAAGGCTGCCAAGAGGACTTGAAAGCCGGGCAGAATTGCAGGAAACCGATTTCAGGAGGTAGACTGGAATTGCATTTAAAGCATAGGAAAAGAGGCAGAAGGTCGACAATGATGCACTTGGCCAAAAAGGGCGTATGCGTTTTTTCCTGAATATATTCAGGAAAAAAAACGCATACGCCCTTTTTGGCCAACCAAGCAAGCTTGCAAAGGAAATCTGCACTACAATGAAGTCTCACTTCCCCCCCGTCAAAAGGGCCATCTGAAAAAAGTGTAAAATCCAGAAAGGCAGGACAGGCCATGGAGAACTGGGAGCCTTGTTATGCTGATGGGCGGGATGTACATTGCCAACAGCCACTCGGGAGAAGTGTATGGTGTTTCCTGAAACATCTAAAAAACAAAGCAACAGAGCCTAGGGCACTTCCACTTATGGTCCTGCAGCTTAGGGAAATTAAAATCAAAAAGACACAGCCACCCCAAAGTTTGGGATGGCTGTGTTTACAAGAAACTCGTTTACGGTACAAGTTCAATATCGCATAAAGCGGAAAATGGATAAAGAAGTTGTGGTACTTACGTACAATGCAATATCACTCAGCAATGACATCTATGTCATCAGGCCCATAGCAGCATAATGAGTGGATTCAGGTATGATGATTCTAACTGAAATAAGTCACACAGAAAAAGAAACATCATAAGATATCACTAATACACGGAATGTAAACTTGGCTACACAGGAACTGAATTTCAAAACAGAACATGGTCCCAAATTTAGAAAATCAACTTATGCTTGCTTAAGGGGAAAGGTGAGTTGGGGTGCTGCATAAAACCAGAGATTGAAATGAGCACAGATAAAGTCCCTTAAGCCAAATATGTAATAGACAAGAGCTACTCCTTGCTCAACGAAATGGACTCAAAACCCCATATTAAACGCCTAATAATGTACCTGACTAGTAAGTATCTTAAAACCTATGGATTGCTATGTCTCTGAAAGTGAATCAATCGTGAGTACAGGGGCAAAAACGCAGCAGTGATAGGATTGGAGAGTTTTGGTGAGCAAATGAAGACCCTTTGAAGTCATATTGCATGGTACCCATTCCACGGGTCTCAACTCTCCAGGTTTAAGGGATTCTTCCTTCAGCTAAAACATGCATGTGGAACCCAGAGTATGATCAACCGTGTGATCGGGAGACGTGTTGAAATATGTCTCAGTTCTCGTCCCCTGGTACTCGGGTGCAACATTCCAGATGCTTTACTAACACTCTCCCGACTTGGAGAGTCAGTGCCTTTAACCTCCTGTTTGGCCCAGTTTGCAAATTCCGCGGAAGATGAACAGGAATAGGGAGAACCAATGAGAGACTAGCTGGAGGTGTCTGGACGGGAAAATTTAACTCTCATTTCCCACCAGGAAGAGGAATTAACCAAAGGCTCAGCGTGCCATGCCGGAACCAGATTAGGGCCTGAAGCAATCCTGCGGTGTTGCGGCCAGCTCACAAGAAAGCGAGTTGAAGAAAGGAGCTCAGGGGCACTGTAATTCACAAACCTGCAGAGTTATAAATGACAGCTATCATCCAAAAATATACTGAAGTAAGGCTGCCAAGAGGACTTGAAAGCCGGGCAGAATTGCAGGAAACCGATTTCAGGAGTAGACTGGAATTGCATTTAAAGCATAGGAAAAGAGGCAGAAGGTCGACAATGATGCACTTGGCCAAAAAGGGCGTATGCGTTTTTTCCTGAATATATTCAGGAAAAAACGCATACGCCCTTTTTGGCCAACCAAGCAAGCTTGCAAAGGAAATCTGCACTACAATGAAGTCTCACTTCCCCCCCGTCAAAAGGGCCATCTGAAAAAAGTGTAAAATCCAGAAAGGCAGGACAGGCCATGGAGAATTGGGAGCCTTGTTATGCTGATGGGCGGGATGTAAATTGCCAACAGCCACTCGGGAGAAGTGTATGGTGTTTCCTGAAACATCTAAAAAACAAAGCAACAGAGCCTAGGGCACTTCCACTTATGGTCCTATAGCTTAGGGAAATTAAAATCAAAAACACACAGCCACCCCAAAGTTTGGGATGGCTCTGTTTACAAGAAACTCGTTTACGGTACAAGTTCAATATCGCATAAAGCGGAAAATGGATAAAGAAGTTGTGGTACTTACGTACAATGCAATATCACTCAGCAATGACATCTATGTCATCAGGCCCATAGCAGCATAATGAGTGGATTCAGGTATGATGATTCTAACTGAAATAAGTCACACAGAAAAAGAAACATCATAAGATATCACTAATACACGGAATGTAAACTTGGCTACACAGGAACTGAATTTCAAAACAGAACATGGTCCCAAATTTAGAAAATCAACTTATGCTTGCTTAAGGGGAAAGGTGAGTTGGGGTGCTGCATAAAACCAGAGATTGAAATGAGCACAGATAAAGTCCCTTAAGCCAAATATGTAATAGACAAGAGCTACTCCTTGCTCAACGAAATGGACTCAAAACCCCATATTAAACGCCTAATAATGTACCTGACTAGTAAGTATCTTAAAACCTATGGATTGCTATGTCTCTGAAAGTGAATCAATCGTGAGTACAGGGGCAAAAACGCAGCAGTGATAGGATTGGAGAGTTTTGGTGAGCAAATGAAGACCCTTTGAAGTCATATTGCATGGTACCCATTCCACGGGTCTCAACTCTCCAGGTTTAAGGGATTCTTCCTTCAGCTAAAACATGCATGTGGAACCCAGAGTATGATCAACCGTGTGATCGGGAGACGTGTTGAAATATGTCTCAGTTCTCGTCCCCTGGTACTCGGGTGCAACATTCCAGATGCTTTACTAACACTCTCCCGACTTGGAGAGTCAGTGCCTTTAACCTCCTGTTTGGCCCAGTTTGCAAATTCCGCGGAAGATGAACAGGAATAGGGAGAACCAATGAGAGACTAGCTGGAGGTGTCTGGACGGGAAAATTTAACTCTCATTTCCCACCAGGAAGAGGAATTAACCAAAGGCTCAGCGTGCCGTGCCGGAACCAGATTAGGGCCTGAAGCAATCCTGCGGTGTTGCGGCCAGCTCACAAGAAAGCGAGTTGAAGAAAGGAGCTCAGGGGCACTGTAATTCACAAACCTGCAGAGTTATAAATGACAGCTATCATCCAAAAATATACTGAAGTAAGGCTGCCAAGAGGACTTGAAAGCCGGGCAGAATTGCAGGAAACCGATTTTAGGAGGTAGACTGGAATTGCATTTAAAGCATAGGAAAACAGGCAGAAGATCGACAATGATGCACTTGGCCAAAAAGGGCGTATGCGTTTTTTCCTGAATATATTCAGGAAAAAACGCATACGCCCTTTTTGGCCAACCAAGCAAGCTTGCAAAGGAAATCTGCACTACAATGAAGTCTCACTTCCCCCCCGTCAAAAGGGCCATCTGAAAAAAGTGTAAAATCCAGAAAGGCAGGACAGGCCATGGAGAACTGGGAGCCTTGTTATGCTGATGGGCGGGATGTACATTGCCAACAGCCACTCGGGAGAAGTGTATGGTGTTTCCTGAAACATCTAAAAAACAAAGCAACAGAGCCTAGGGCACTTCCACTTATGGTCCTATAGCTTAGGGAAATTAAAATCAAAAAGACACAGCCACCCCAAAGTTTGGGATGGCTCTGTTTACAAGAAACTCGTTTACGGTACAAGTTCAATATCGCATAAAGCGAAAAATGGATAAAGAAGTTGTGGTACTTACGTACAATGCAATATCACTCAGCAATGACATCTATGTCATCAGGCCCATAGCAGCATAATGAGTGGATTCAGGTATGATGATTCTAACTGAAATAAGTCACACAGAAAAAGAAACATCATAAGATATCACTAATACACGGAATGTAAACTTGGCTACACAGGAACTGAATTTCAAAACAGAACATGGTCCCAAATTTAGAAAATCAACTTATGCTTGCTTAAGGGGAAAGGTGAGTTGGGGTGCTGCATAAAACCAGAGATTGAAATGAGCACAGATAAAGTTCCTTAAGCCAAATATGTAATAGACAAGAGCTACTCCTTGCTCAACGAAATGGACTCAAAACCCCATATTAAACGCCTAATAATGTACCTGACTAGTAAGTATCTTAAAACCTATGGATTGCTATGTCTCTGAAAGTGAATCAATCGTGAGTACAGGGGCAAAAACGCAGCAGTGATAGGATTGGAGAGTTTTGGTGAGCAAATGAAGACCCTTTGAAGTCATATTGCATGGTACCCATTCCACGGGTCTCAACTCTCCAGGTTTAAGGGATTCTTCCTTCAGCTAAAACATGCATGTGGAACCCAGAGTATGATCAACCGTGTGATCGGGAGACGTGTTGAAATATGTCTCAGTTCTCGTCCCCTGGTACTCGGGTGCAACATTCCAGATGCTTTACTAACACTCTCCCGACTTGGAGAGTCAGTGCCTTTAACCTCCTGTTTGGCCCAGTTTGCAAATTCCGCGGAAGATGAACAGGAATAGGGAGAACCAATGAGAGACTAGCTGGAGGTGTCTGGACGGGAAAATTTAACTCTCATTTCCCACCAGGAAGAGGAATTAACCAAAGGCTCAGCGTGCCATGCCGGAACCAGATTAGGGCCTGAAGCAATCATGCGGTGTTGCGGCCAGCTCACAAGAAAGCGAGTTGAAGAAAGGAGCTCAGGGGCACTGTAATTCACAAACCTGCAGAGTTATAAATGACAGCTATCATCCAAAAATATACTGAAGTAAGGCTGCCAAGAGGACTTGAAAGCCGGGCAGAATTGCAGGAAACCGATTTCAGGAGGTAGACTGGAATTGCATTTAAAGCATAGGAAAAGAGGCAGAAGGTCGACAATGATGCACTTGGCCAAAAAGGGCGTATGCGTTTTTTCCTGAATATATTCAGGAAAAAACGCATACGCCCTTTTTGGCCAACCAAGCAAGCTTGCAAAGGAAATCTGCACTACAATGAAGTCTCACTTCACCCCATCAAAAGGGCCATCTGAAAAAAGTGTAAAATCCAGAAAGGCAGGACAGGCCATGGAGAACTGGGAGCCTTGTTATGCTGATGGGCGGGATGTAAATTGCCAACAGCCACTCGGGAGAAGTGTATGGTGTTTCCTGAAACATCTAAAAAACAAAGCAACAGAGCCTAGGGCACTTCCACTTATGGTCCTATAGCTTAGGGAAATTAAAATCAAAAAGACACAGCCACCCCAAAGTTTGGGATGGCTCTGTTTACAAGAAACTCGTTTACGGTACAAGTTCAATATCGCATAAAGCGAAAAATGGATAAAGAAGTTGTGGTACTTACGTACAATGCACTATCACTCAGCAATGACATCTATGTCATCAGGCCCATAGCAGCATGATGAGTGGATTCAGGTATGATGATTCTAACTGAAATAAGTCACACAGAAAAAGAAACATCATAAGATATCACTAATACACGGAATGTAAACTTGGCTACACAGGAGCTGAATTTCAAAACAGAACATGGTCCCAAATTTAGAAAATCAACTTATGCTTGCTTAAGGGGAAAGGTGAGTTGGGGTGCTGCATAAAACCAGAGATTGAAATGAGCACAGATAAAGTTTCTTAAGCCAAATATGTAATAGACAAGAGCTACTCATTGCTCAACGAAATGGACTCAAAACCCCATATTAAACGCCTAATAATGTACCTGACTAGTAAGTATCTTAAAACCTATGGATTGCTATGTCTCTGAAAGTGAATCAATCGTGAGTACAGGGGCAAAAACGCAGCAGTGATAGGATTGGAGAGTTTTGGTGAGCAAATGAAGACCCTTTGAAGTCATATTGCATGGTACCCATTCCACGGGTCTCAACTCTCCAGGTTTAAGGGATTCTTCCTTCAGCTAAAACATGCATGTGGAACCCAGAGTATGATCAACCGTGTGATCGGGAGACGTGTTGAAATATGTCTCAGTTCTCGTCCCCTGGTACTCGGGTGCAACATTCCAGATGCTTTACTAACACTCTCCCGACTTGGAGAGTCAGTGCCTTTAACCTCCTGTTTGGCCCAGTTTGCAAATTCCGCGGAAGATGAACAGGAATAGGGAGAACCAATGAGAGACTAGCTGGAGGTGTCTGGACGGGAAAATTTAACTCTCATTTCCCACCAGGAAGAGGAATTAACCAAAGGCTCAGCGTGCCATGCCGGAACCAGATTAGGGCCTGAAGCAATCCTGCGGTGTTGCGGCCAGCTCACAAGAAAGCGAGTTGAAGAAAGGAGCTCAGGGGCACTGTAATTCACAAACCTGCAGAGTTATAAATGACAGCTATCATCCAAAAATATACTGAAGTAAGGCTGCCAAGAGGACTTGAAAGCCGGGCAGAATTGCAGGAAACCGATTTCAGGAGGTAGACTGGAATTGCATTTAAAGCATAGGAAAAGAGGCAGAAGGTCGACAATGATGCACTTGGCCAAAAAGGGCGTATGCGTTTTTTCCTGAATATATTCAGGAAAAAAAACGCATACGCCCTTTTTGGCCAACCAAGCAAGCTTGCAAAGGAAATCTGCACTACAATGAAGTCTCACTTCCCCCCCGTCAAAAGGGCCATCTGAAAAAAGTGTAAAATCCAGAAAGGCAGGACAGGCCATGGAGAACTGGGAGCCTTGTTATGCTGATGGGCGGGATGTAAATTGCCAACAGCCACTCAGGAGAAGTGTATGGTGTTTCCTGAAACATCTAAAAAACAAAGCAACAGAGCCTAGGGCACTTCCACTTATGGTCCTATAGCTTAGGGAAATTAAAATCAAAAACACACAGCCACCCCAAAGTTTGGGATGGCTCTGTTTACAAGAAACTCGTTTACGGTACAAGTTCAATATCGCATAAAGCGGAAAATGGATAAAGAAGTTGTGGTACTTACGTACAATGCAATATCACTCAGCAATGACATCTATGTCATCAGGCCCATAGCAGCATAATGAGTGGATTCAGGTATGATGATTCTAACTGAAATAAGTCACACAGAAAAAGAAACATCATAAGATATCACTAATACACGGAATGTAAACTTGGCTACACAGGAACTGAATTTCAAAACAGAACATGGTCCCAAATTTAGAAAACCAACTTATGCTTGCTTAAGGGGAAAGGTGAGTTGGGGTGCTGCATAAAACCAGAGATTGAAATGAGCACAGATAAAGTCCCTTAAGCCAAATATGTAATAGACAAGAGCTACTCCTTGCTCAACGAAATGGACTCAAAACCCCATATTAAACGCCTAATAATGTACCTGACTAGTAAGTATCTTAAAACCTATGGATTGCTATGTCTCTGAAAGTGAATCAATCGTGAGTACAGGGGCAAAAACGCAGCAGTGATAGGATTGGAGAGTTTTGGTGAGCAAATGAAGACCCTTTGAAGTCATATTGCATGGTACCCATTCCACGGGTCTCAACTCTCCAGGTTTAAGGGATTCTTCCTTCAGCTAAAACATGCATGTGGAACCCAGAGTATGATCAACCGTGTGATCGGGAGACGTGTTGAAATATGTCTCAGTTCTCGTCCCCTGGTACTCGGGTGCAACATTCCAGATGCTTTACTAACACTCTCCCGACTTGGAGAGTCAGTGCCTTTAACCTCCTGTTTGGCCCAGTTTGCAAATTCCGCGGAAGATGAACAGGAATAGGGAGAACCAATGAGAGACTAGCTGGAGGTGTCTGGACGGGAAAATTTAACTCTCATTTCCCACCAGGAAGAGGAATTAACCAAAGGCTCAGCGTGCCATGCCGGAACCAGATTAGGGCCTGAAGCAATCCTGCGGTGTTGCGGCCAGCTCACAAGAAAGCGAGTTGAAGAAAGGAGCTCAGGGGCACTGTAATTCACAAACCTGCAGAGTTATAAATGACAGCTATCATCCAAAAATATACTGAAGTAAGGCTGCCAAGAGGACTTGAAAGCCGGGCAGAATTGCAGGAAACCGATTTCAGGAGGTAGACTGGAATTGCATTTAAAGCATAGGAAAAGAGGCAGAAGGTCGACAATGATGCACTTGGCCAAAAAGGGCGTATGCGTTTTTTCCTGAATATATTCAGGAAAAAAAACGCATACGCCCTTTTTGGCCAACCAAGCAAGCTTGCAAAGGAAATCTGCACTACAATGAAGTCTCACTTCCCCCCCGTCAAAAGGGCCATCTGAAAAAAGTGTAAAATCCAGAAAGGCAGGACAGGCCATGGAGAACTGGGAGCCTTGTTATGCTGATGGGCGGGATGTAAATTGCCAACAGCCACTCGGGAGAAGTGTATGGTGTTTCCTGAAACATCTAAAAAACAAAGCAACAGAGCCTAGGGCACTTCCACTTATGGTCCTGCAGCTTAGGGAAATTAAAATCAAAAAGACACAGCCACCCCAAAGTTTGGGATGGCTGTGTTTACAAGAAACTCGTTTACGGTACAAGTTCAATATCGCATAAAGCGGAAAATGGATAAAGAAGTTGTGGTACTTACGTACAATGCAATATCACTCAGCAATGACATCTATGTCATCAGGCCCATAGCAGCATAATGAGTGGATTCAGGTATGATGATTCTAACTGAAATAAGTCACACAGAAAAAGAAACATCATAAGATATCACTAATACACGGAATGTAAACTTGGCTACACAGGAACTGAATTTCAAAACAGAACATGGTCCCAAATTTAGAAAATCAACTTATGCTTGCTTAAGGGGAAAGGTGAGTTGGGGTGCTGCATAAAACCAGAGATTGAAATGAGCACAGATAAAGTCCCTTAAGCCAAATATGTAATAGACAAGAGCTACTCCTTGCTCAACGAAATGGACTCAAAACCCCATATTAAACGCCTAATAATGTACCTGACTAGTAAGTATCTTAAAACCTATGGATTGCTATGTCTCTGAAAGTGAATCAATCGTGAGTACAGGGGCAAAAACGCAGCAGTGATAGGATTGGAGAGTTTTGGTGAGCAAATGAAGACCCTTTGAAGTCATATTGCATGGTACCCATTCCACGGGTCTCAACTCTCCAGGTTTAAGGGATTCTTCCTTCAGCTAAAACATGCATGTGGAACCCAGAGTATGATCAACCGTGTGATCGGGAGACGTGTTGAAATATGTCTCAGTTCTCGTCCCCTGGTACTCGGGTGCAACATTCCAGATGCTTTACTAACACTCTCCCGACTTGGAGAGTCAGTGCCTTTAACCTCCTGTTTGGCCCAGTTTGCAAATTCCGCGGAAGATGAACAGGAATAGGGAGAACCAATGAGAGACTAGCTGGAGGTGTCTGGACGGGAAAATTTAACTCTCATTTCCCACCAGGAAGAGGAATTAACCAAAGGCTCAGCGTGCCATGCCGGAACCAGATTAGGGCCTGAAGCAATCCTGCGGTGTTGCGGCCAGCTCACAAGAAAGCGAGTTGAAGAAAGGAGCTCAGGGGCACTGTAATTCACAAACCTGCAGAGTTATAAATGACAGCTATCATCCAAAAATATACTGAAGTAAGGCTGCCAAGAGGACTTGAAAGCCGGGCAGAATTGCAGGAAACCGATTTCAGGAGGTAGACTGGAATTGCATTTAAAGCATAGGAAAAGAGGCAGAAGGTCGACAATGATGCACTTGGCCAAAAAGGGCGTATGCGTTTTTTCCTGAATATATTCAGGAAAAAACGCATACGCCCTTTTTGGCCAACCAAGCAAGCTTGCAAAGGAAATCTGCACTACAATGAAGTCTCACTTCCCCCCCGTCAAAAGGGCCATCTGAAAAAAGTGTAAAATCCAGAAAGGCAGGACAGGCCATGGAGAACTGGGAGCCTTGTTATGCTGATGGGCGGGATGTAAATTGCCAACAGCCACTCGGGAGAAGTGTATGGTGTTTCCTGAAACATCTAAAAAACAAAGCAACAGAGCCTAAGGCACTTCCACTTATGGTCCTATAGCTTAGGGAAATTAAAATCAAAAACACACAGCCACCCCAAAGTTTGGGATGGCTCTGTTTACAAGAAACTCGTTTACGGTACAAGTTCAATATCGCATAAAGCGGAAAATGGATAAAGAAGTTGTGGTACTTACGTACAATGCAATATCACTCAGCAATGACATCTATGTCATCAGGCCCATAGCAGCATAATGAGTGGATTCAGGTATGATGATTCTAACTGAAATAAGTCACACAGAAAAAGAAACATCATAAGATATCACTAATACACGGAATGTAAACTTGGCTACACAGGAACTGAATTTCAAAACAGAACATGGTCCCAAATTTAGAAAATCAACTTATGCTTGCTTAAGGGGAAAGGTGAGTTGGGGTGCTGCATAAAACCAGAGATTGAAATGAGCACAGATAAAGTTCCTTAAGCCAAATATGTAATAGACAAGAGCTACTCCTTGCTCAACGAAATGGACTCAAAACCCCATATTAAACGCCTAATAATGTACCTGACTAGTAAGTATCTTAAAACCTATGGATTGCTATGTCTCTGAAAGTGAATCAATCGTGAGTACAGGGGCAAAAACGCAGCAGTGATAGGATTGGAGAGTTTTGGTGAGCAAATGAAGACCCTTTGAAGTCATATTGCATGGTACCCATTCCACGGGTCTCAACTCTCCAGGTTTAAGGGATTCTTCCTTCAGCTAAAACATGCATGTGGAACCCAGAGTATGATCAACCGTGTGATCGGGAGACGTGTTGAAATATGTCTCAGTTCTCGTCCCCTGGTACTCGGGTGCAACATTCCAGATGCTTTACTAACACTCTCCCGACTTGGAGAGTCAGTGCCTTTAACCTCCTGTTTGGCCCAGTTTGCAAATTCCGCGGAAGATGAACAGGAATAGGGAGAACCAATGAGAGACTAGCTGGAGGTGTCTGGACGGGAAAATTTAACTCTCATTTCCCACCAGGAAGAGGAATTAACCAAAGGCTCAGCGTGCCATGCCGGAACCAGATTAGGGCCTGAAGCAATCCTGCGGTGTTGCGGCCAGCTCACAAGAAAGCGAGTTGAAGAAAGGAGCTCAGGGGCACTGTAATTCACAAAGCTGCAGAGTTATAAATGACAGCTATCATCCAAAAATATACTGAAGTAAGGCTGCCAAGAGGACTTGAAAGACGGGCAGAATTGCAGGAAACCGATTTCAGGAGGTAGACTGGAATTGCATTTAAAGCATAGGAAAAGAGGCAGATGGTCGACAATGATGCACTTGGCCAAAAAGGGCGTATGCGTTTTTTCCTGAATATATTCAGGAAAAAACGCATACGTCCTTTTTGGCCAACCAAGCAAGCTTGCAAAGGAAATCTGCACTACAATGAAGTCTCACTTCCCCCCGTCAAAAGGGCCATCTGAAAAAAGTGTAAAATCCAGAAAGGCAGGACAGGCCATGGAGAACTGGGAGCCTTGTTATGCTGATGGGCGGGATGTAAATTGCCAACAGCCACTCGGGAGAAGTGTATGGTGTTTCCTGAAACATCTAAAAAACAAAGCAACAGAGCCTAGGGCACTTCCACTTATGGTCCTATAGCTTAGGGAAATTAAAATCAAAAAGACACAGCCACCCCAAAGTTTGGGATGGCTCTGTTTACAAGAAACTCGTTTACGGTACAAGTTCAATATCGCATAAAGCGGAAAATGGATAAAGAAGTTGTGGTACTTACGTACAATGCAATATCACTCAGCAATGACATCTATGTCATCAGGCCCATAGCAGCATAATGAGTGGATTCAGGTATGATGATTCTAACTGAAATAAGTCACACAGAAAAAGAAACATCATAAGATATCACTAATACACGGAATGTAAACTTGGCTACACAGGAACTGAATTTCAAAACAGAACATGGTCCCAAATTTAGAAAATCAACTTATGCTTGCTTAAGGGGAAAGGTGAGTTGGGGTGCTGCATAAAACCAGAGATTGAAATGAGCACAGATAAAGTCCCTTAAGCCAAATATGTAATAGACAAGAGCTACTCCTTGCTCAACGAAATGGACTCAAAACCCCATATTAAACGCCTAATAATGTACCTGACTAGTAAGTATCTTAAAACCTATGGATTGCTATGTCTCTGAAAGTGAATCAATCGTGAGTACAGGGGCAAAAACGCAGCAGTGATAGGATTGGAGAGTTTTGGTGAGCAAATGAAGACCCTTTGAAGTCATATTGCATGGTACCCATTCCACGGGTCTCAACTCTCCAGGTTTAAGGGATTCTTCCTTCAGCTAAAACATGCATGTGGAACCCAGAGTATGATCAACCGTGTGATCGGGAGACGTGTTGAAATATGTCTCAGTTCTCGTCCCCTGGTACTCGGGTGCAACATTCCAGATGCTTTACTAACACTCTCCCGACTTGGAGAGTCAGTGCCTTTAACCTCCTGTTTGGCCCAGTTTGCAAATTCCGCGGAAGATGAACAGGAATAGGGAGAACCAATGAGAGACTAGCTGGAGGTGTCTGGACGGGAAAATTTAACTCTCATTTCCCACCAGGAAGAGGAATTAACCAAAGGCTCAGCGTGCCATGCCGGAACTAGATTAGGGCCTGAAGCAATCCTGCGGTGTTGCGGCCAGCTCACAAGAAAGCGAGTTGAAGAAAGGAGCTCAGGGGCACTGTAATTCACAAACCTGCAGAGTTATAAATGACAGCTATCATCCAAAAATATACTGAAGTAAGGCTGCCAAGAGGACTTGAAACCCGGGCAGAATTGCAGGAAACCGATTTCAGGAGGTAGACTGGAATTGCATTTAAAGCATAGGAAAAGAGGCAGAAGGTCGACAATGATGCACTTGGCCAAAAAGGGCGTATGCGTTTTTTCCTGAATATATTCAGGAAAAAAAACGCATACGCACTTTTTGGCCAACCAAGCAAGCTTGCAAAGGAAATCTGCACTACAATGAAGTCTCACTTCCCCCCCGTCAAAAGGGCCATCTGAAAAAAGTGTAAAATCCAGAAAGGCAGGACAGGCCATGGAGAACTGGGAGCCTTGTTATGCTGATGGGCGGGATGTAAATTGCCAACAGCCACTCGGGAGAAGTGTATGGTGTTTCCTGAAACATCTAAAAAACAAAGCAACAGAGCCTAGGGCACTTCCACTTATGGTCCTATAGCTTAGGGAAATTAAAATCAAAAAGACACAGCCACCCCAAAGTTTGGGATGGCTCTGTTTACAAGAAACTCGTTTACGGTACAAGTTCAATATCGCATAAAGCGGAAAATGGATAAAGAAGTTGTGGTACTTACGTACAATGCAATATCACTCAGCAATGACATCTATGTCATCAGGCCCATAGCAGCATAATGAGTGGATTCAGGTATGATGATTCTAACTGAAATAAGTCACACAGAAAAAGAAACATCATAAGATATCACTAATACACGGAATGTAAACTTGGCTACACAGGAACTGAATTTCAAAACAGAACATGGTCCCAAATTTAGAAAATCAACTTATGCTTGCTTAAGGGGAAAGGTGAGTTGGGGTGCTGCATAAAACCAGAGATTGAAATGAGCACAGATAAAGTCCCTTAAGCCAAATATGTAATAGACAAGAGCTACTCCTTGCTCAACGAAATGGACTCAAAACCCCATATTAAACGCCTAATAATGTACCTGACTAGTAAGTATCTTAAAACCTATGGATTGCTATGTCTCTGAAAGTGAATCAATCGTGAGTACAGGGGCAAAAACGCAGCAGTGATAGGATTGGAGAGTTTTGGTGAGCAAATGAAGACCCTTTGAAGTCATATTGCATGGTACCCATTCCACGGGTCTCAACTCTCCAGGTTTAAGGGATTCTTCCTTCAGCTAAAACATGCATGTGGAACCCAGAGTATGATCAACCGTGTGATCGGGAGACGTGTTGAAATATGTCTCAGTTCTCGTCCCCTGGTACTCGGGTGCAACATTCCAGATGCTTTACTAACACTCTCCCGACTTGGAGAGTCAGTGCCTTTAACCTCCTGTTTGGCCCAGTTTGCAAATTCCGCGGAAGATGAACAGGAATAGGGAGAACCAATGAGAGACTAGCTGGAGGTGTCTGGACGGGAAAATTTAACTCTCATTTCCCACCAGGAAGAGGAATTAACCAAAGGCTCAGCGTGCCATGCCGGAACCAGATTAGGGCCTGAAGCAATCCTGCGGTGTTGCGGCCAGCTCACAAGAAAGCGAGTTGAAGAAAGGAGCTCAGGGGCACTGTAATTCACAAACCTGCAGAGTTATAAATGACAGCTATCATCCAAAAATATACTGAAGTAAGGCTGCCAAGAGGACTTGAAAGCCGGGCAGAATTGCAGGAAACCGATTTCAGGAGGTAGACTGGAATTGCATTTAAAGCATAGGAAAAGAGGCAGAAGGTCGACAATGATGCACTTGGCCAAAAAGGGCGTATGCGTTTTTTCCTGAATATATTCAGGAAAAAAAACGCATACGCACTTTTTGGCCAACCAAGCAAGCTTGCAAAGGAAATCTGCACTACAATGAAGTCTCACTTCCCCCCCGTCAAAAGGGCCATCTGAAAAAAGTGTAAAATCCAGAAAGGCAGGACAGGCCATGGAGAACTGGGAGCCTTGTTATGCTGATGGGCGGGATGTAAATTGCCAACAGCCACTCGGGAGAAGTGTATGGTGTTTCCTGAAACATCTAAAAAACAAAGCAACAGAGCCTAGGGCACTTCCACTTATGGTCCTATAGCTTAGGGAAATTAAAATCAAAAAGACACAGCCACCCCAAAGTTTGGGATGGCTCTGTTTACAAGAAACTCGTTTACGGTACAAGTTCAATATCGCATAAAGCGGAAAATGGATAAAGAAGTTGTGGTACTTACGTACAATGCACTATCACTCAGCAATGACATCTATGTCATCAGGCCCATAGCAGCATAATGAGTGGATTCAGGTATGATGATTCTAACTGAAATAAGTCACACAGAAAAAGAAACATCATAAGATATCACTAATACACGGAATGTAAACTTGGCTACACAGGAACTGAATTTCAAAACAGAACATGGTCCCAAATTTAGAAAATCAACTTATGCTTGCTTAAGGGGAAAGGTGAGTTGGGGTGCTGCATAAAACCAGAGATTGAAATGAGCACAGATAAAGTCCCTTAAGCCAAATATGTAATAGACAAGAGCTACTCCTTGCTCAACGAAATGGACTCAAAACCCCATATTAAACGCCTAATAATGTACCTGACTAGTAAGTATCTTAAAACCTATGGATTGCTATGTCTCTGAAAGTGAATCAATCGTGAGTACAGGGGCAAAAACGCAGCAGTGATAGGATTGGAGAGTTTTGGTGAGCAAATGAAGACCCTTTGAAGTCATATTGCATGGTACCCATTCCACGGGTCTCAACTCTCCAGGTTTAAGGGATTCTTCCTTCAGCTAAAACATGCATGTGGAACCCAGAGTATGATCAACCGTGTGATCGGGAGACGTGTTGAAATATGTCTCAGTTCTCGTCCCCTGGTACTCGGGTGCAACATTCCAGATGCTTTACTAACACTCTCCCGACTTGGAGAGTCAGTGCCTTTAACCTCCTGTTTGGCCCAGTTTGCAAATTCCGCGGAAGATGAACAGGAATAGGGAGAACCAATGAGAGACTAGCTGGAGGTGTCTGGACGGGAAAATTTAACTCTCATTTCCCACCAGGAAGAGGAATTAACCAAAGGCTCAGCGTGCCATGCCGGAACCAGATTAGGGCCTGAAGCAATCCTGCGGTGTTGCGGCCAGCTCACAAGAAAGCGAGTTGAAGAAAGGAGCTCAGGGGCACTGTAATTCACAAACCTGCAGAGTTATAAATGACAGCTATCATCCAAAAATATACTGAAGTAAGGCTGCCAAGAGGACTTGAAAGCCGGGCAGAATTGCAGGAAACCGATTTCAGGAGGTAGACTGGAATTGCATTTAAAGCATAGGAAAAGAGGCAGAAGGTCGACAATGATGCACTTGGCCAAAAAGGGCGTATGCGTTTTTTCCTGAATATATTCAGGAAAAAACGCATACGCCCTTTTTGGCCAACCAAGCAAGCTTGCAAAGGAAATCTGCACTACAATGAAGTCTCACTTCCCCCCCGTCAAAAGGGCCATCTGAAAAAAGTGTAAAATCCAGAAAGGCAGGACAGGCCATGGAGAACTGGGAGCCTTGTTATGCTGATGGGCGGGATGTAAATTGCCAACAGCCACTCGGGAGAAGTGTATGGTGTTTCCTGAAACATCTAAAAAACAAAGCAACAGAGCCTAGGGCACTTCCACTTATGGTCCTATAGCTTAGGGAAATTAAAATCAAAAACACACAGCCACCCCAAAGTTTGGGATGGCTCTGTTTACAAGAAACTCGTTTACGGTACAAGTTCAATATCGCATAAAGCGGAAAATGGATAAAGAAGTTGTGGTACTTACGTACAATGCAATATCACTCAGCAATGACATCTATGTCATCAGGCCCATAGCAGCATAATGAGTGGATTCAGGTATGATGATTCTAACTGAAATAAGTCACACAGAAAAAGAAACATCATAAGATATCACTAATACACGGAATGTAAACTTGGCTACACAGGAACTGAATTTCAAAACAGAACATGGTCCCAAATTTAGAAAATCAACTTATGCTTGCTTAAGGGGAAAGGTGAGTTGGGGTGCTGCATAAAACCAGAGATTGAAATGAGCACAGATAAAGTCCCTTAAGCCAAATATGTAATAGACAAGAGCTACTCCTTGCTCAACGAAATGGACTCAAAACCCCATATTAAACGCCTAATAATGTACCTGACTAGTAAGTATCTTAAAACCTATGGATTGCTATGTCTCTGAAAGTGAATCAATCGTGAGTACAGGGGCAAAAACGCAGCAGTGATAGGATTGGAGAGTTTTGGTGAGCAAATGAAGACCCTTTGAAGTCATATTGCATGGTACCCATTCCACGGGTCTCAACTCTCCAGGTTTAAGGGATTCTTCCTTCAGCTAAAACATGCATGTGGAACCCAGAGTATGATCAACCGTGTGATCGGGAGACGTGTTGAAATATGTCTCAGTTCTCGTCCCCTGGTACTCGGGTGCAACATTCCAGATGCTTTACTAACACTCTCCCGACTTGGAGAGTCAGTGCCTTTAACCTCCTGTTTGGCCCAGTTTGCAAATTCCGCGGAAGATGAACAGGAATAGGGAGAACCAATGAGAGACTAGCTGGAGGTGTCTGGACGGGAAAATTTAACTCTCATTTCCCACCAGGAAGAGGAATTAACCAAAGGCTCAGCGTGCCATGCCGGAACCAGATTAGGGCCTGAAGCAATCCTGCGGTGTTGCGGCCAGCTCACAAGAAAGCGAGTTGAAGAAAGGAGCTCAGGGGCACTGTAATTCACAAACCTGCAGAGTTATAAATGACAGCTATCATCCAAAAATATACTGAAGTAAGGCTGCCAAGAGGACTTGAAAGCCGGGCAGAATTGCAGGAAACCGATTTCAGGAGGTAGACTGGAATTGCATTTAAAGCATAGGAAAAGAGGCAGAAGGTCGACAATGATGCACTTGGCCAAAAAGGGCGTATGCGTTTTTTCCTGAATATATTCAGGAAAAAACGCATACGTACTTTTTGGCCAACCAAGCAAGCTTGCAAAGGAAATCTGCACTACAATGAAGTCTCACTTCCCCACGTCAAAAGGGCCATCTGAAAAAAGTGTAAAATCCAGAAAGGCAGGACAGGCCATGGAGAACTGGGAGCCTTGTTATGCTGATGGGCGGGATGTACATTGCCAACAGCCACTCGGGAGAAGTGTATGGTGTTTCCTGAAACATCTAAAAAACAAAGCAACAGAGCCTAGGGCACTTCCACTTATGGTCCTATAGCTTAGGGAAATTAAAATCAAAAAGACACAGCCACCCCAAAGTTTGGGATGGCTCTGTTTACAAGAAACTCATTTACGGTGCAAGTTCAATATCGCATAAAGCGAAAAATGGATAAAGAAGTTGTGGTACTTACGTACAATGCAATATCACTCAGCAATGACATCTATGTCATCAGGCCCATAGCAGCATAATGAGTGGATTCAGGTATGATGATTCTAACTGAAATAAGTCACACAGAAAAAGAAACATCATAAGATATCACTAATACACGGAATGTAAACTTGGCTACACAGGAACTGAATTTCAAAACAGAACATGGTCCCAAATTTAGAAAATCAACTTATGCTTGCTTAAGGGGAAAGGTGAGTTGGGGTGCTGCATAAAACCAGAGATTGAAATGAGCACAGATAAAGTCCCTTAAGCCAAATATGTAATAGACAAGAGCTACTCCTTGCTCAACGAAATGGACTCAAAACCCCATATTAAACGCCTAATAATGTACCTGACTAGTAAGTATCTTAAAACCTATGGATTGCTATGTCTCTGAAAGTGAATCAATCGTGAGTACAGGGGCAAAAACGCAGCAGTGATAGGATTGGAGAGTTTTGGTGAGCAAATGAAGACCCTTTGAAGTCATATTGCATGGTACCCATTCCACGGGTCTCAACTCTCCAGGTTTAAGGGATTCTTCCTTCAGCTAAAACATGCATGTGGAACCCAGAGTATGATCAACCGTGTGATCGGGAGACGTGTTGAAATATGTCTCAGTTCTCGTCCCCTGGTACTCGGGTGCAACATTCCAGATGCTTTACTAACACTCTCCCGACTTGGAGAGTCAGTGCCTTTAACCTCCTATTTGGCCCAGTTTGCAAATTCCGCGGAAGATGAACAGGAATAGGGAGAACCAATGAGAGACTAGCTGGAGGTGTCTGGACGGGAAAATTTAACTCTCATTTCCCACCAGGAAGAGGAATTAACCAAAGGCTCAGCGTGCCATGCCGGAACCAGATTAGGGCCTGAAGCAATCCTGCGGTGTTGCGGCCAGCTCACAAGAAAGCGAGTTGAAGAAAGGAGCTCAGGGGCACTGTAATTCACAAACCTGCAGAGTTATAAATGACAGCTATCATCCAAAAATATACTGAAGTAAGGCTGCCAAGAGGACTTGAAACCCGGGCAGAATTGCAGGAAACCGATTTCAGGAGGTAGACTGGAATTGCATTTAAAGCATAGGAAAAGAGGCAGAAGGTCGACAATGATGCACTTGGCCAAAAAGGGCGTATGCGTTTTTTCCTGAATATATTCAGGAAAAAACGCATACGCCCTTTTTGGCCAACCAAGCAAGCTTGCAAAGGAAATCTGCACTACAATGAAGTCTCACTTCCCCCCCCCCGTCAAAAGGGCCATCTGAAAAATGTGTAAAATCCAGAAAGGCAGGACAGGCCATGGAGAACTGGGAGCCTTGTTATGCTGATGGGCGGGATGTAAATTGCCAACAGCCACTCGGGAGAAGTGTATGGTGTTTCCTGAAACATCTAAAAAACAAAGCAACAGAGCCTAGGGCACTTCCACTTATGGTCCTATAGCTTAGGGAAATTAAAATCAAAAAGACACAGCCACCCCAAAGTTTGGGATGGCTCTGTTTACAAGAAACTCATTTACGGTGCAAGTTCAATATCGCATAAAGCGAAAAATGGATAAAGAAGTTGTGGTACTTACGTACAATGCAATATCACTCAGCAATGACATCTATGTCATCAGGCCCATAGCAGCATAATGAGTGGATTCAGGTATGATGATTCTAACTGAAATAAGTCACACAGAAAAAGAAACATCATAAGATATCACTAATACACGGAATGTAAACTTGGCTACACAGGAACTGAATTTCAAAACAGAACATGGTCCCAAATTTAGAAAATCAACTTATGCTTGCTTAAGGGGAAAGGTGAGTTGGGGTGCTGCATAAAACCAGAGATTGAAATGAGCACAGATAAAGTCCCTTAAGCCAAATATGTAATAGACAAGAGCTACTCCTTGCTCAACGAAATGGACTCAAAACCCCATATTAAACGCCTAATAATGTACCTGACTAGTAAGTATCTTAAAACCTATGGATTGCTATGTCTCTGAAAGTGCATCAATCGTGAGTACAGGGGCAAAAACGCAGCAGTGATAGGATTGGAGAGTTTTGGTGAGCAAATGAAGACCCTTTGAAGTCATATTGCATGGTACCCATTCCACGGGTCTCAACTCTCCAGGTTTAAGGGATTCTTCCTTCAGCTAAAACATGCATGTGGAACCCAGAGTATGATCAACCGTGTGATCGGGAGACGTGTTGAAATATGTCTCAGTTCTCGTCCCCTGGTACTCGGGTGCAACATTCCAGATGCTTTACTAACACTCTCCCGACTTGGAGAGTCAGTGCCTTTAACCTCCTATTTGGCCCAGTTTGCAAATTCCGCGGAAGATGAACAGGAATAGGGAGAACCAATGAGAGACTAGCTGGAGGTGTCTGGACGGGAAAATTTAACTCTCATTTCCCACCAGGAAGAGGAATTAACCAAAGGCTCAGCGTGCCATGCCGGAACCAGATTAGGGCCTGAAGCAATCCTGCGGTGTTGCGGCCAGCTCACAAGAAAGCGAGTTGAAGAAAGGAGCTCAGGGGCACTGTAATTCACAAACCTGCAGAGTTATAAATGACAGCTATCATCCAAAAATATACTGAAGTAAGGCTGCCAAGAGGACTTGAAAGCCGGGCAGAATTGCAGGAAACCGATTTCAGGAGGTAGACTGGAATTGCATTTAAAGCATAGGAAAAGAGGCAGAAGGTCGACAATGATGCACTTGGCCAAAAAGGGCGTATGCGTTTTTTCCTGAATATATTCAGGAAAAAACGCATACGCCCTTTTTGGCCAACCAAGCAAGCTTGCAAAGGAAATCTGCACTACAATGAAGTCTCACTTCCCCCCCGTCAAAAGGGCCATCTGAAAAATGTGTAAAATCCAGAAAGGCAGGACAGGCCATGGAGAACTGGGAGCCTTGTTAGGCTGATGGGCGGGATGTAAATTGCCAACAGCCACTCGGGAGAAGTGTATGGTGTTTCCTGAAACATCTAAAAAACAAAGCAACAGAGCCTAGGGCACTTCCACTTATGGTCCTATAGCTTAGGGAAATTAAAATCAAAAAGACACAGACACCCCAAAGTTTGGGACGGCTCTGTTTACAAGAAACTCGTTTACGGTACAAGTTCAATATCGCATAAAGCGAAAAATGGATAAAGAAGGTGTGGTACTTACGTACAATGCAATATCACTCAGCAATGACATCTATGTCATCAGGCCCATAGCAGCATAATGAGTGGATTCAGGTATGATGATTCTAACTGAAATAAGTCACACAGAAAAAGAAACATCATAAGATATCACTAATACACGGAATGTAAACTTGGCTACACAGGAACTGAATTTCAAAACAGAACATGGTCCCAAATTTAGAAAACCAACTTATGCTTGCTAAAGGGGAAAGGTGAGTTGGGGTGCTGCATAAAACCAGAGATTGAAATGAGCACAGATAAAGTTCCTTAAGCCAAATATGTAATAGACAAGAGCTACTCCTTGCTCAACGAAATGGACTCAAAACCACATATTAAACGCCTAATAATGTACCTGACTAGTAAGTATCTTAAAACCTATGGATTGCTATGTCTCTGAAAGTGAATCAATCGTGAGTACAGGGGCAAAAACGCAGCAGTGATAGGATTGGAGAGTTTTGGTGAGCAAATGAAGACCCTTTGAAGTCATATTGCATGGTACCCATTCCACGGGTCTCAACTCTCCAGGTTTAAGGGATTCTTCCTTCAGCTAAAACATGCATGTGGAACCCAGAGTATGATCAACCGTGTGATCGGGAGACGTGTTGAAATATGTCTCAGTTCTCGTCCCCTGGTACTCGGGTGCAACATTCCAGATGCTTTACTAACACTCTCCCGACTTGGAGAGTCAGTGCCTTTAACCTCCTGTTTGGCCCAGTTTGCAAATTCCGCGGAAGATGAACAGGAATAGGGAGAACCAATGAGAGACTAGCTGGAGGTGTCTGGACGGGAAAATTTAACTCTCATTTCCCACCAGGAAGAGGAATTAACCAAAGGCTCAGCGTGCCATGCCGGAACCAGATTAGGGCCTGAAGCAATCTTGCGGTGTTGCGGCCAGCTCACAAGAAAGCGAGTTGAAGAAAGGAGCTCAGGGGCACTGTAATTCACAAACCTGCAGAGTTATAAATGACAGCTATCATCCAAAAATATACTGAAGTAAGGCTGCCAAGAGGACTTGAAAGCCGGGCAGAATTGCAGGAAACCGATTTCAGGAGGTAGACTGGAATTGCATTTAAAGCATAGGAAAAGAGGCAGAAGGTCGACAATGATGCACTTGGCCAAAAAGGGCGTATGCGTTTTTTCCTGAATATATTCAGGAAAAAACGCATACGTCCTTTTTGGCCAACCAAGCAAGCTTGCAAAGGAAATCTGCACTACAATGAAGTCTCACTTCCCCCCGTCAAAAGGGCCATCTGAAAAAAGTGTAAAATCCAGAAAGGCAGGACAGGCCATGGAGAACTGGGAGCCTTGTTATGCTGATGGGCGGGATGTAAATTGCCAACAGCCACTCGGGAGAAGTGTATGGTGTTTCCTGAAACATCTAAAAAACAAAGCAACAGAGCCTAGGGCACTTCCACTTATGGTCCTATAGCTTAGGGAAATTAAAATCAAAAAGACACAGCCACCCCAAAGTTTGGGATGGCTCTGTTTACAAGAAACTCGTTTACGGTGCAAGTTCAATATCGCATAAAGCGAAAAATGGATAAAGAAGTTGTGGTAATTACGTACAATGCAATATCACTCAGCAATGACATCTATGTCATCAGGCCCATAGCAGCATAATGAGTGGATTCAGGTATGATGATTCTAACTGAAATAAGTCACACAGAAAAAGAAACATCATAAGATATCACTAATACACGGAATGTAAACTTGGCTACACAGGAACTGAATTTCAAAACAGAACATGGTCCCAAATTTAGAAAATCAACTTATGCTTGCTTAAGGGGAAAGGTGAGTTGGGGTGCTGCATAAAACCAGAGATTGAAATGAGCACAGATAAAGTTCCTTAAGCCAAATATGTAATAGACAAGAGCTACTCCTTGCTCAATGAAATGGACTCAAAACCCCATATTAAACGCCTAATAATGTACCTGACTAGTAAGTATCTTAAAACCTATGGATTGCTATGTCTCTGAAAGTGAATCAATCGTGAGTACAGGGGCAAAAACGCAGCAGTGATAGGATTGGAGAGTTTTGGTGAGCAAATGAAGACCCTTTGAAGTCATATTGCATGGTACCCATTCCACGGGTCTCAACTCTCCAGGTTTAAGGGATTCTTCCTTCAGCTAAAACATGCATGTGGAACCCAGAGTATGATCAACCGTGTGATCGGGAGACGTGTTGAAATATGTCTCAGTTTTCGTCCCCTGGTACTCGGGTGCAACATTCCAGATGCTTTACTAACACTCTCCCGACTTGGAGAGTCAGTGCCTTTAACCTCCTGTTTGGCCCAGTTTGCAAATTCCGCGGAAGATGAACAGGAATAGGGAGAACCAATGAGAGACTAGCTGGAGGTGTCTGGACGGGAAAATTTAACTCTCATTTCCCACCAGGAAGAGGAATTAACCAAAGGCTCAGCGTGCCATGCCGGAACCAGATTAGGGCCTGAAGCAATCCTGCGGTGTTGCGGCCAGCTCACAAGAAAGCGAGTTGAAGAAAGGAGCTCAGGGGCACTGTAATTCACAAAGCTGCAGAGTTATAAATGACAGCTATCATCCAAAAATATACTGAAGTAAGGCTGCCAAGAGGACTTGAAAGCCGGGCAGAATTGCAGGAAACCGATTTCAGGAGGTAGACTGGAATTGCATTTAAAGCATAGGAAAAGAGGCAGAAGGTCGACAATGATGCACTTGGCCAAAAAGGGCGTATGCGTTTTTTCCTGAATATATTCAGGAAAAAACGCATACGCCCTTTTTGGCCAACCAAGCAAGCTTGCAAAGGAAATCTGCACTACAATGAAGTCTCACTTCCCCCCCCCCCGTCAAAAGGGCCATCTGAAAAAAGTGTAAAATCCAGAAAGGCAGGACAGGCCATGGAGAACTGGGAGCCTTGTTATGCTGATGGGCAGGATGTAAATTGCCAACAGCCACTCGGGAGAAGTGTATGGTGTTTCCTGAAACATCTAAAAAACAAAGCAACAGAGCCTAGGGCACTTCCACTTATGGTCCTATAGCTTAGGGAAATTAAAATCAAAAAGACACAGCCACCCCAAAGTTTGGGATGACTCTGTTTACAAGAAACTCGTTTACGGTACAAGTTCAATATCGCATAAAGCGAAAAATGGATAAAGAAGTTGTGGTACTTACGTACAATGCAATATCACTCAGCAATGACATCTATGTCATCAGGCCCATAGCAGCATAATGAGTGGATTCAGGTATGATGATTCTAACTGAAATAAGTCACACAGAAAAAGAAACATCATAAGATATCACTAATACACGGAATGTAAACTTGGCTACACATGAACTGAATTTCAAAACAGAACATGGTCCCAAATTTAGAAAATCAACTTATGCTTGCTTAAGGGGAAAGGTGAGTTGGGGTGCTGCATAAAACCAGAGATTGAAATGAGCACAGATAAAGTTCCTTAAGCCAAATATGTAATAGACAAGAGCTACTCCTTGCTCAACGAAATGGACTCAAAACCCCATATTAAACGCCTAATAATGTACCTGACTAGTAAGTATCTTAAAACCTATGGATTGCTATGTCTCTGAAAGTGAATCAATCGTGAGTACAGGGGCAAAAACGCAGCAGTGATAGGATTGGAGAGTTTTGGTGAGCAAATGAAGACCCTTTGAAGTCATATTGCATGGTACCCATTCCACTGGTCTCAACTCTCCAGGTTTAAGGGATTCTTCCTTCAGCTAAAACATGCATGTGGAACCCAGAGTATGATCAACCATGTGATCGGGAGACGTGTTGAAATATGTCTCAGTTCTCGTCCCCTGGTACTCGGGTGCAACATTCCAGATGCTTTACTAACACTCTCCCGACTTGGAGAGTCAGTGCCTTTAACCTCCTGTTTGGCCCAGTTTGCAAATTCCGCGGAAGATGAACAGGAATAGGGAGAACCAATGAGAGACTAGCTGGAGGTGTCTGGACGGGAAAATTTAACTCTCATTTCCCACCAGGAAGAGGAATTAACCAAAGGCTCAGCGTGCCATGCCGGAACCAGATTAGGGCCTGAAGCAATCCTGCGGTGTTGCGGCCAGCTCACAAGAAAGCGAGTTGAAGAAAGGAGCTCAGGGGCACTGTAATTCACAAACCTGCAGAGTTATAAATGACAGCTATCATCCAAAAATATGCTGAAGTAAGGCTGCCAAGAGGACTTGAAAGCCGGGCAGAATTGCAGGAAACCGATTTCAGGAGGTAGACTGGAATTGCATTTAAAGCATAGGAAAAGAGGCAGAAGGTCGACAATGATGCACTTGGCCAAAAAGGGCGTATGCGTTTTTTCCTGAATATATTCAGGAAAAAACGCATACGTCCTTTTTGGCCAACCAAGCAAGCTTGCAAAGGAAATCTGCACTACAATGAAGTCTCACTTCCCCCCGTCAAAAGGGCCATCTGAAAAAAGTGTAAAATCCAGAAAGGCAGGACAGGCCATGGAGAACTGGGAGCCTTGTTATGCTGATGGGCGGGATGTACATTGCCAACAGCCACTCGGGAGAAGTGTATGGTGTTTCCTGAAACATCTAAAAAACAAAGCAACAGAGCCTAGGGCACTTCCACTTATGGTCCTATAGCTTAGGGAAATTAAAATCAAAAAGACACAGCCACCCCAAAGTTTGGGATGGCTCTGTTTACAAGAAACTCATTTACGGTGCAAGTTCAATATCGCATAAAGCGAAAAATGGATAAAGAAGTTGTGGTACTTACGTACAATGCAATATCACTCAGCAATGACATCTATGTCATCAGGCCCATAGCAGCATAATGAGTGGATTCAGGTATGATGATTCTAACTGAAATAAGTCACACAGAAAAAGAAACATCATAAGATATCACTAATACACGGAATGTAAACTTGGCTACACAGGAACTGAATTTCAAAACAGAACATGGTCCCAAATTTAGAAAATCAACTTATGCTTGCTTAAGGGGAAAGGTGAGTTGGGGTGCTGCATAAAACCAGAGATTGAAATGAGCACAGATAAAGTTCCTTAAGCCAAATATGTAATAGACAAGAGCTACTCCTTGCTCAACGAAATGGACTCAAAACCCCATATTAAACGCCTAATAATGTACCTGACTAGTAAGTATCTTAAAACCTATGGATTGCTATGTCTCTGAAAGTGAATCAATCGTGAGTACAGGGGCAAAAACGCAGCAGTGATAGGATTGGAGAGTTTTGGTGAGCAAATGAAGACCCTTTGAAGTCATATTGCATGGTACCCATTCCACGGGTCTCAACTCTCCAGGTTTAAGGGATTCTTCCTTCAGCTAAAACATGCATGTGGAACCCAGAGTATGATCAACCGTGTGATCGGGAGACGTGTTGAAATATGTCTCAGTTCTCGTCCCCTGGTACTCGGGTGCAACATTCCAGATGCTTTACTAACACTCTCCCGACTTGGAGAGTCAGTGCCTTTAACCTCCTGTTTGGCCCAGTTTGCAAATTCCGCGGAAGATGAACAGGAATAGGGAGAACCAATGAGAGACTAGCTGGAGGTGTCTGGACGGGAAAATTTAACTCTCATTTCCCACCAGGAAGAGGAATTAACCAAAGGCTCAGCGTGCCATGCCGGAACCAGATTAGGGCCTGAAGCAATCCTGCGGTGTTGCGGCCAGCTCACAAGAAAGCGAGTTGAAGAAAGGAGCTCAGGGGCACTGTAATTCACAAACCTGCAGAGTTATAAATGACAGCTATCATCCAAAAATATACTGAAGTAAGGCTGCCAAGAGGACTTGAAAGCCGGGCAGAATTGCAGGAAACCGATTTCAGGAGGTAGACTGGAATTGCATTTAAAGCATAGGAAAAGAGGCAGAAGGTCGACAATGATGCACTTGGCCAAAAAGGGCGTATGCGTTTTTTCCTGAATATATTCAGGAAAAAACGCATACGTCCTTTTTGGCCAACCAAGCAAGCTTGCAAAGGAAATCTGCACTACAATGAAGTCTCACTTCCCCCCCGTCAAAAGGGCCATCTGAAAAAAGTGTAAAATCCAGAAAGGCAGGACAGGCCATGGAGAACTGGGAGCCTTGTTATGCTGATGGGCGGGATGTAAATTGCCAACAGCCACTCGGGAGTAGTGTATGGTGTTTCCTGAAACATCTAAAAAACAAAGCAACAGAGCCTAGGGCACTTCCACTTATGGTCCTATAGCTTAGGGAAATTAAAATCAAAAAGACACAGCCACCCCAAAGTTTGGGATGGCTCTGTTTACAAGAAACTCGTTTACGGTGCAAGTTCAATATCGCATAAAGCGAAAAATGGATAAAGAAGTTGTGGTACTTACGTACAATGCAATATCACTCAGCAATGACATCTATGTCATCAGGCCCATAGCAGCATGATGAGTGGATTCAGGTATGATGATTCTAACTGAAATAAGTCACACAGAAAAAGAAACATCATAAGATATCACTAATACACGGAATGTAAACTTGGCTACACAGGAACTGAATTTCAAAACAGAACATGGTCCCAAATTTAGAAAACCAACTTATGCTTGCTTAAGGGGAAAGGTGAGTTGGGGTGCTGCATAAAACCAGAGATTGAAATGAGCACAGATAAAGTTCCTTAAGCCAAATATGTAATAGACAAGAGCTACTCCTTGCTCAACGAAATGGACTCAAAACCCCATATTAAACGCCTAATAATGTACCTGACTAGTAAGTATCTTAAAACCTATGGATTGCTATGTCTCTGAAAGTGAATCAATCGTGAGTACAGGGGCAAAAACGCAGCAGTGATAGGATTGGAGAGTTTTGGTGAGCAAATGAAGACCCTTTGAAGTCATATTGCATGGTACCCATTCCACGGGTCTCAACTCTCCAGGTTTAAGGGATTCTTCCTTCAGCTAAAACATGCATGTGGAACCCAGAGTATGATCAACCGTGTGATCGGGAGACGTGTTGAAATATGTCTCAGTTCTCGTCCCCTGGTACTCGGGTGCAACATTCCAGATGCTTTACTAACACTCTCCCGACTTGGAGAGTCAGTGCCTTTAACCTCCTGTTTGGCCCAGTTTGCAAATTCCGCGGAAGATGAACAGGAATAGGGAGAACCAATGAGAGACTAGCTGGAGGTGTCTGGACGGGAAAATTTAACTCTCATTTCCCACCAGGAAGAGGAATTAACCAAAGGCTCAGCGTGCCATGCCGGAACCAGATTAGGGCCTGAAGCAATCCTGCGGTGTTGCGGCCAGCTCACAAGAAAGCGAGTTGAAGAAAGGAGCTCAGGGGCACTGTAATTCACAAACCTGCAGAGTTATAAATGACAGCTATCATCCAAAAATATACTGAAGTAAGGCTGCCAAGAGGACTTGAAAGCCGGGCAGAATTGCAGGAAACCGATTTCAGGAGGTAGACTGGAATTGCATTTAAAGCATAGGAAAAGAGGCAGAAGGTCGACAATGATGCACTTGGCCAAAAAGGGCGTATGCGTTTTTTCCTGAATATATTCAGGAAAAAACGCATACGCCCTTTTTGGCCAACCAAGCAAGCTTGCAAAGGAAATCTGCACTACAATGAAGTCTCACTTCCCCCCCGTCAAAAGGGCCATCTGAAAAAAGTGTAAAATCCAGAAAGGCAGGACAGGCCATGGAGAACTGGGAGCCTTGTTATGCTGATGGGCGGGATGTAAATTGCCAACAGCCACTCGGGAGAAGTGTATGGTGTTTCCTGAAACATCTAAAAAACAAAGCAACAGAGCCTAGGGCACTTCCACTTATGGTCCTATAGCTTAGGGAAATTAAAATCAAAAAGACACAGCCACCCCAAAGTTTGGGATGGCTCTGTTTACAAGAAACTCGTTTACGGTACAAGTTCAATATCGCATAAAGCGAAAAATGGATAAAGAAGTTGTGGTACTTACGTACAATGCACTATCACTCAGCAATGACATCTATGTCATCAGGCCCATAGCAGCATAATGAGTGGATTCAGGTATGATGATTCTAACTGAAATAAGTCACACAGAAAAAGAAACATCATAAGATATCACTAATACACGGAATGTAAACTTGGCTACACAGGAACTGAATTTCAAAACAGAACATGGTCCCAAATTTAGAAAATCAACTTATGCTTGCTTAAGGGGAAAGGTGAGCTGGGGTGCTGCATAAAACCAGAGATTGAAATGAGCACAGATAAAGTTTCTTAAGCCAAATATGGAATAGACAAGAGCTACTCCTTGCTCAACGAAATGGACTCAAAACCCCATATTAAACGCCTAATAATGTACCTGACTAGTAAGTATCTTAAAACCTATGGATTGCTATGTCTCTGAAAGTGAATCAATCGTGAGTACAGGGGCAAAAACGCAGCAGTGATAGGATTGGAGAGTTTTGGTGAGCAAATGAAGACCCTTTGAAGTCATATTGCATGGTACCCATTCCACGGGTCTCAACTCTCCAGGTTTAAGGGATTCTTCCTTCAGCTAAAACATGCATGTGGAACCCAGAGTATGATCAACCGTGTGATCGGGAGACGTGTTGAAATATGTCTCAGTTCTCGTCCCCTGGTACTCGGGTGCAACATTCCAGATGCTTTACTAACACTCTCCCGACTTGGAGAGTCAGTGCCTTTAACCTCCTGTTTGGCCCAGTTTGCAAATTCCGCGCAAGATGAACAGGAATAGGGAGAACCAATGAGAGACTAGCTGGAGGTGTCTGGACGGGAAAATTTAACTCTCATTTCCCACCAGGAAGAGGAATTAACCAAAGGCTCAGCGTGCCATGCCGGAACCAGATTAGGGCCTGAAGCAATCCTGCGGTGTTGCGGCCAGCTCACAAGAAAGCGAGTTGAAGAAAGGAGCTCAGGGGCACTGTAATTCACAAACCTGCAGAGTTATAAATGACAGCTATCATCCAAAAATATACTGAAGTAAGGCTGCCAAGAGGACTTGAAAGCCGGGCAGAATTGCAGGAAACCGATTTCAGGAGGTAGACTGGAATTGCATTTAAAGCATAGGAAAAGAGGCAGAAGGTCGACAATGATGCACTTGGCCAAAAAGGGCGTATGCGTTTCTTCCTGAATATATTCAGGAAAAAACGCATACGCCCTTTTTGGCCAACCAAGCAAGCTTGCAAAGGAAATCTGCACTACAATGAAGTCTCACTTCCCCCCCGTCAAAAGGGCCATCTGAAAAAAGTGTAAAATCCAGAAAGGCAGGACAGGCCATGGAGAACTGGGAGCCTTGTTATGCTGATGGGCGGGATGTAAATTGCCAACAGCCACTCGGGAGTAGTGTATGGTGTTTCCTGAAACATCTAAAAAACAAAGCAACAGAGCCTAGGGCACTTCCACTTATGGTCCTATAGCTTAGGGAAATTAAAATCAAAAAGACACAGCCACCCCAAAGTTTGGGATGGCTCTGTTTACAAGAAACTCGTTTACGGTGCAAGTTCAATATCGCATAAAGCGAAAAATGGATAAAGAAGTTGTGGTACTTACGTACAATGCAATATCACTCAGCAATGACATCTATGTCATCAGGCCCATAGCAGCATGATGAGTGGATTCAGGTATGATGATTCTAACTGAAATAAGTCACACAGAAAAAGAAACATCATAAGATATCACTAATACACGGAATGTAAACTTGGCTACACAGGAACTGAATTTCAAAACAGAACATGGTCCCAAATTTAGAAAACCAACTTATGCTTGCTTAAGGGGAAAGGTGAGTTGGGGTGCTGCATAAAACCAGAGATTGAAATGAGCACAGATAAAGTTCCTTAAGCCAAATATGTAATAGACAAGAGCTACTCCTTGCTCAACGAAATGGACTCAAAACCCCATATTAAACGCCTAATAATGTACCTGACTAGTAAGTATCTTAAAACCTATGGATTGCTATGTCTCTGAAAGTGAATCAATCGTGAGTACAGGGGCAAAAACGCAGCAGTGATAGGATTGGAGAGTTTTGGTGAGCAAATGAAGACCCTTTGAAGTCATATTGCATGGTACCCATTCCACGGGTCTCAACTCTCCAGGTTTAAGGGATTCTTCCTTCAGCTAAAACATGCATGTGGAACCCAGAGTATGATCAACCGTGTGATCGGGAGACGTGTTGAAATATGTCTCAGTTCTCGTCCCCTGGTACTCGGGTGCAACATTCCAGATGCTTTACTAACACTCTCCCGACTTGGAGAGTCAGTGCCTTTAACCTCCTGTTTGGCCCAGTTTGCAAATTCCGCGGAAGATGAACAGGAATAGGGAGAACCAATGAGAGACTAGCTGGAGGTGTCTGGACGGGAAAATTTAACTCTCATTTCCCACCAGGAAGAGGAATTAACCAAAGGCTCAGCGTGCCATGCCGGAACCAGATTAGGGCCTGAAGCAATCCTGCGGTGTTGCGGCCAGCTCACAAGAAAGCGAGTTGAAGAAAGGAGCTCAGGGGCACTGTAATTCACAAACCTGCAGAGTTATAAATGACAGCTATCATCCAAAAATATACTGAAGTAAGGCTGCCAAGAGGACTTGAAAGCCGGGCAGAATTGCAGGAAACCGATTTCAGGAGGTAGACTGGAATTGCATTTAAAGCATAGGAAAAGAGGCAGAAGGTCGACAATGATGCACTTGGCCAAAAAGGGCGTATGCGTTTTTTCCTGAATATATTCAGGAAAAAACGCATACGCCCTTTTTGGCCAACCAAGCAAGCTTGCAAAGGAAATCTGCACTACAATGAAGTCTCACTTCCCCCCCGTCAAAAGGGCCATCTGAAAAAAGTGTAAAATCCAGAAAGGCAGGACAGGCCATGGAGAACTGGGAGCCTTGTTATGCTGATGGGCGGGATGTAAATTGCCAACAGCCACTCGGGAGAAGTGTATGGTGTTTCCTGAAACATCTAAAAAACAAAGCAACAGAGCCTAGGGCACTTCCACTTATGGTCCTATAGCTTAGGGAAATTAAAATCAAAAAGACACAGCCACCCCAAAGTTTGGGATGGCTCTGTTTACAAGAAACTCGTTTACGGTACAAGTTCAATATCGCATAAAGCGAAAAATGGATAAAGAAGTTGTGGTACTTACGTACAATGCACTATCACTCAGCAATGACATCTATGTCATCAGGCCCATAGCAGCATAATGAGTGGATTCAGGTATGATGATTCTAACTGAAATAAGTCACACAGAAAAAGAAACATCATAAGATATCACTAATACACGGAATGTAAACTTGGCTACACAGGAACTGAATTTCAAAACAGAACATGGTCCCAAATTTAGAAAATCAACTTATGCTTGCTTAAGGGGAAAGGTGAGCTGGGGTGCTGCATAAAACCAGAGATTGAAATGAGCACAGATAAAGTTTCTTAAGCCAAATATGGAATAGACAAGAGCTACTCCTTGCTCAACGAAATGGACTCAAAACCCCATATTAAACGCCTAATAATGTACCTGACTAGTAAGTATCTTAAAACCTATGGATTGCTATGTCTCTGAAAGTGAATCAATCGTGAGTACAGGGGCAAAAACGCAGCAGTGATAGGATTGGAGAGTTTTGGTGAGCAAATGAAGACCCTTTGAAGTCATATTGCATGGTACCCATTCCACGGGTCTCAACTCTCCAGGTTTAAGGGATTCTTCCTTCAGCTAAAACATGCATGTGGAACCCAGAGTATGATCAACCGTGTGATCGGGAGACGTGTTGAAATATGTCTCAGTTCTCGTCCCCTGGTACTCGGGTGCAACATTCCAGATGCTTTACTAACACTCTCCCGACTTGGAGAGTCAGTGCCTTTAACCTCCTGTTTGGCCCAGTTTGCAAATTCCGCGCAAGATGAACAGGAATAGGGAGAACCAATGAGAGACTAGCTGGAGGTGTCTGGACGGGAAAATTTAACTCTCATTTCCCACCAGGAAGAGGAATTAACCAAAGGCTCAGCGTGCCATGCCGGAACCAGATTAGGGCCTGAAGCAATCCTGCGGTGTTGCGGCCAGCTCACAAGAAAGCGAGTTGAAGAAAGGAGCTCAGGGGCACTGTAATTCACAAACCTGCAGAGTTATAAATGACAGCTATCATCCAAAAATATACTGAAGTAAGGCTGCCAAGAGGACTTGAAAGCCGGGCAGAATTGCAGGAAACCGATTTCAGGAGGTAGACTGGAATTGCATTTAAAGCATAGGAAAAGAGGCAGAAGGTCGACAATGATGCACTTGGCCAAAAAGGGCGTATGCGTTTCTTCCTGAATATATTCAGGAAAAAACGCATACGCCCTTTTTGGCCAACCAAGCAAGCTTGCAAAGGAAATCTGCACTACAATGAAGTCTCACTTCCCCCCCGTCAAAAGGGCCATCTGAAAAAAGTGTAAAATCCAGAAAGGCAGGACAGGCCATGGAGAACTGGGAGCCTTGTTATGCTGATGGGCGGGATGTAAATTGCCAACAGCCACTCGGGAGTAGTGTATGGTGTTTCCTGAAACATCTAAAAAACAAAGCAACAGAGCCTAGGGCACTTCCACTTATGGTCCTATAGCTTAGGGAAATTAAAATCAAAAAGACACAGCCACCCCAAAGTTTGGGATGGCTCTGTTTACAAGAAACTCGTTTACGGTACAAGTTCAATATCGCATAAAGCGAAAAATGGATAAAGAAGTTGTGGTACTTACGTACAATGCACTATCACTCAGCAATGACATCTATGTCATCAGGCCCATAGCAGCATGATGAGTGGATTCAGGTATGATGATTCTAACTGAAATAAGTCACACAGAAAAAGAAACATCATAAGATATCACTAATACACGGAATGTAAACTTGGCTACACAGGAACTGAATTTCAAAACAGAACATGGTCCCAAATTTAGAAAATCAACTTATGCTTGCTTAAGGGGAAAGGTGAGTTGGGGTGCTGCATAAAACCAGAGATTGAAATGAGCACAGATAAAGTTTCTTAAGCCAAATATGGAATAGACAAGAGCTACTCCTTGCTCAACGAAATGGACTCAAAACCCCATATTAAACGCCTAATAATGTACCTGACTAGTAAGTATCTTAAAACCTATGGATTGCTATGTCTCTGAAAGTGAATCAATCGTGAGTACAGGGGCAAAAACGCAGCAGTGATAGGATTGGAGAGTTTTGGTGAGCAAATGAAGACCCTTTGAAGTCATATTGCATGGTACCCATTCCACGGGTCTCAACTCTCCAGGTTTAAGGGATTCTTCCTTCAGCTAAAACATGCATGTGGAACCCAGAGTATGATCAACCGTGTGATCGGGAGACGTGTTGAAATATGTCTCAGTTCTCGTCCCCTGGTACTCGGGTGCAACATTCCAGATGCTTTACTAACACTCTCCCGACTTGGAGAGTCAGTGCCTTTAACCTCCTGTTTGGCCCAGTTTGCAAATTCCGCGGAAGATGAACAGGAATAGGGAGAACCAATGAGAGACTAGCTGGAGGTGTCTGGACGGGAAAATTTAACTCTCATTTCCCACCAGGAAGAGGAATTAACCAAAGGCTCAGCGTGCCATGCCGGAACCAGATTAGGGCCTGAAGCAATCCTGCGGTGTTGCGGCCAGCTCACAAGAAAGCGAGTTGAAGAAAGGAGCTCAGGGGCACTGTAATTCACAAACCTGCAGAGTTATAAATGACAGCTATCATCCAAAAATATACTGAAGTAAGGCTGCCAAGAGGACTTGAAAGCCGGGCAGAATTGCAGGAAACCGATTTCAGGAGGTAGACTGGAATTGCATTTAAAGCATAGGAAAAGAGGCAGAAGGTCGACAATGATGCACTTGGCCAAAAAGGGCGTATGCGTTTTTTCCTGAATATATTCAGGAAAAAACGCATACGCCCTTTTTGGCCAACCAAGCAAGCTTGCAAAGGAAATCTGCACTACAATGAAGTCTCACTTCCCCCCCGTCAAAAGGGCCATCTGAAAAAAGTGTAAAATCCAGAAAGGCAGGACAGGCCATGGAGAACTGGGAGCCTTGTTATGCTGATGGGCGGGATGTAAATTGCCAACAGCCACTCGGGAGAAGTGTATGGTGTTTCCTGAAACATCTAAAAAACAAAGCAACAGAGCCTAGGGCACTTCCACTTATGGTCCTATAGCTTAGGGAAATTAAAATCAAAAAGACACAGCCACCCCAAAGTTTGGGATGGCTCTGTTTACAAGAAACTCGTTTACGGTACAAGTTCAATATCGCATAAAGCAAAAAATGGATAAAGAAGTTGTGGTACTTACGTACAATGCACTATCACTCAGCAATGACATCTATGTCATCAGGCCCATAGCAGCATAATGAGTGGATTCAGGTATGATGATTCTAACTGAAATAAGTCACACAGAAAAAGAAACATCATAAGATATCACTAATACACGGAATGTAAACTTGGCTACACAGGAACTGAATTTCAAAACAGAACATGGTCCCAAATTTAGAAAATCAACTTATGCTTGCTTAAGGGGAAAGGTGAGTTGGGGTGCTGCATAAAACCAGAGATTGAAATGAGCACAGATAAAGTTCCTTAAGCCAAATATGTAATAGACAAGAGCTACTCCTTGCTCAACGAAATGGACTCAAAACCCCATATTAAACGCCTAATAATGTACCTGACTAGTAAGTATCTTAAAACCTATGGATTGCTATGTCTCTGAAAGTGAATCAATCGTGAGTACAGGGGCAAAAACGCAGCAGTGATAGGGTTGGAGAGTTTTGGTGAGCAAATGAAGACCCTTTGAAGTCATATTGCATGGTACCCATTCCACGGGTCTCAACTCTCCAGGTTTAAGGGATTCTTCCTTCAGCTAAAACATGCATGTGGAACCCAGAGTATGATCAACCGTGTGATCGGGAGACGTGTTGAAATATGTCTCAGTTCTCGTCCCCTGGTACTCGGGTGCAACATTCCAGATGCTTTACTAACACTCTCCCGACTTGGAGAGTCAGTGCCTTTAACCTCCTGTTTGGCCCAGTTTGCAAATTCCGCGGAAGATGAACAGGAATAGGGAGAACCAATGAGAGACTAGCTGGAGGTGTCTGGACGGGAAAATTTAACTCTCATTTCCCACCAGGAAGAGGAATTAACCAAAGGCTCAGCGTGCCATGCCGGAACCAGATTAGGGCCTGAAGCAATCCTGCGGTGTTGCGGCCAGCTCACAAGAAAGCGAGTTGAAGAAAGGAGCTCAGGGGCACTGTAATTCACAAACCTGCAGAGTTATAAATGACAGCTATCATCCAAAAATATACTGAAGTAAGGCTGCCAAGAGGACTTGAAAGCCGGGCAGAATTGCAGGAAACCGATTTCAGGAGGTAGACTGGAATTGCATTTAAAGCATAGGAAAAGAGGCAGAAGGTCGACAATGATGCACTTGGCCAAAAAGGGCGTATGCGTTTTTTCCTGAATATATTCAGGAAAAAACGCATACGCCCTTTTTGGCCAACCAAGCAAGCTTGCAAAGGAAATCTGCACTACAATGAAGTCTCACTTCCCCCCCAGTCAAAAGGGCCATCTGAAAAAAGTGTAAAATCCAGAAAGGCAGGACAGGCCATGGAGAACTGGGAGCCTTGTTATGCTGATGGGCAGGATGTAAATTGCCAACAGCCACTCGGGAGAAGTGTATGGTGTTTCCTGAAACATCTAAAAAACAAAGCAACAGAGCCTAGGGCACTTCCACTTATGGTCCTATAGCTTAGGGAAATTAAAATCAAAAAGACACAGCCACCCCAAAGTTTGGGATGGCTCTGTTTACAAGAAACTCGTTTACGGTACAAGTTCAATATCGCATAAAGCGAAAAATGGATAAAGAAGTTGTGGTACTTACGTACAATGCACTATCACTCAGCAATGACATCTATGTCATCAGGCCCATAGCAGCATAATGAGTGGATTCAGGTATGATGATTCTAACTGAAATAAGTCACACAGAAAAAGAAACATCATAATATATCACTAATACACGGAATGTAAACTTGGCTACACAGGAACTGAATTTCAAAACAGAACATGGTCCCAAATTTAGAAAATCAACTTATGCTTGCTTAAGGGGAAAGGTGAGTTGGGGTGCTGCATAAAACCAGAGATTGAAATGAGCACAGATAAAGTTCCTTAAGCCAAATATGTAATAGACAAGAGCTACTCCTTGCTCAACGAAATGGACTCAAAACCCCATATTAAACGCCTAATAATGTACCTGACTAGTAAGTATCTTAAAACCTATGGATTGCTATGTCTCTGAAAGTGAATCAATCGTGAGTACAGGGGCAAAAACGCAGCAGTGATAGGATTGGAGAGTTTTGGTGAGCAAATGAAGACCCTTTGAAGTCATATTGCATGGTACCCATTCCACGGGTCTCAACTCTCCAGGTTTAAGGGATTCTTCCTTCAGCTAAAACATGCATGTGGAACCCAGAGTATGATCAACCGTGTGATCGGGAGACGTGTTGAAATATGTCTCAGTTCTCGTCCCCTGGTACTCGGGTGCAACATTCCAGATGCTTTACTAACACTCTCCCGACTTGGAGAGTCAGTGCCTTTAACCTCCTGTTTGGCCCAGTTTGCAAATTCCGCGGAAGATGAACAGGAATAGGGAGAACCAATGAGAGACTAGCTGGAGGTGTCTGGACGGGAAAATTTAACTCTCATTTCCCACCAGGAAGAGGAATTAACCAAAGGCTCAGCGTGCCATGCCGGAACCAGATTAGGGCCTGAAGCAATCCTGCGGTGTTGCGGCCAGCTCACAAGAAAGCGAGTTGAAGAAAGGAGCTCAGGGGCACTGTAATTCACAAACCTGCAGAGTTATAAATGACAGCTATCATCCAAAAATATACTGAAGTAAGGCTGCCAAGAGGACTTGAAAGCCGGGCAGAATTGCAGGAAACCGATTTCAGGAGGTAGACTGGAATTGCATTTAAAGCATAGGAAAAGAGGCAGAAGGTCGACAATGATGCACTTGGCCAAAAAGGGCGTATGCGTTTTTTCCTGAATATATTCAGGAAAAAACGCATACGTCCTTTTTGGCCAACCAAGCAAGCTTGCAAAGGAAATCTGCACTACAATGAAGTCTCACTTCCCCCCGTCAAAAGGGCCATCTGAAAAAAGTGTAAAATCCAGAAAGGCAGGACAGGCCATGGAGAACTGGGAGCCTTGTTATGCTGATGGGCGGGATGTACATTGCCAACAGCCACTCGGGAGAAGTGTATGGTGTTTCCTGAAACATCTAAAAAACAAAGCAACAGAGCCTAGGGCACTTCCACTTATGGTCCTATAGCTTAGGGAAATTAAAATCAAAAAGACACAGCCACCCCAAAGTTTGGGATGGCTCTGTTTACAAGAAACTCATTTACGGTGCAAGTTCAATATCGCATAAAGCGAAAAATGGATAAAGAAGTTGTGGTACTTACGTACAATGCAATATCACTCAGCAATGACATCTATGTCATCAGGCCCATAGCAGCATAATGAGTGGATTCAGGTATGATGATTCTAACTGAAATAAGTCACACAGAAAAAGAAACATCATAAGATATCACTAATACACGGAATGTAAACTTGGCTACACAGGAACTGAATTTCAAAACAGAACATGGTCCCAAATTTAGAAAATCAACTTATGCTTGCTTAAGGGGAAAGGTGAGTTGGGGTGCTGCATAAAACCAGAGATTGAAATGAGCACAGATAAAGTTCCTTAAGCCAAATATGTAATAGACAAGAGCTACTCCTTGCTCAACGAAATGGACTCAAAACCCCATATTAAACGCCTAATAATGTACCTGACTAGTAAGTATCTTAAAACCTATGGATTGCTATGTCTCTGAAAGTGAATCAATCGTGAGTACAGGGGCAAAAACGCAGCAGTGATAGGATTGGAGAGTTTTGGTGAGCAAATGAAGACCCTTTGAAGTCATATTGCATGGTACCCATTCCACGGGTCTCAACTCTCCAGGTTTAAGGGATTCTTCCTTCAGCTAAAACATGCATGTGGAACCCAGAGTATGATCAACCGTGTGATCGGGAGACGTGTTGAAATATGTCTCAGTTCTCGTCCCCTGGTACTCGGGTGCAACATTCCAGATGCTTTACTAACACTCTCCCGACTTGGAGAGTCAGTGCCTTTAACCTCCTGTTTGGCCCAGTTTGCAAATTCCGCGGAAGATGAACAGGAATAGGGAGAACCAATGAGAGACTAGCTGGAGGTGTCTGGACGGGAAAATTTAACTCTCATTTCCCACCAGGAAGAGGAATTAACCAAAGGCTCAGCGTGCCATGCCGGAACCAGATTAGGGCCTGAAGCAATCCTGCGGTGTTGCGGCCAGCTCACAAGAAAGCGAGTTGAAGAAAGGAGCTCAGGGGCACTGTAATTCACAAACCTGCAGAGTTATAAATGACAGCTATCATCCAAAAATATACTGAAGTAAGGCTGCCAAGAGGACTTGAAAGACGGGCAGAATTGCAGGAAACCGATTTCAGGAGGTAGACTGGAATTGCATTTAAAGCATAGGAAAAGAGGCAGAAGGTCGACAATGATGCACTTGGCCAAAAAGGGCGTATGCGTTTTTTCCTGAATATATTCAGGAAAAAACGCATACGTCCTTTTTGGCCAACCAAGCAAGCTTGCAAAGGAAATCTGCACTACAATGAAGTCTCACTTCCCCCCGTCAAAAGGGCCATCTGAAAAAAGTGTAAAATCCAGAAAGGCAGGACAGGCCATGGAGAACTGGGAGCCTTGTTATGCTGATGGGCGGGATGTAAATTGCCAACAGCCACTCGGGAGAAGTGTATGGTGTTTCCTGAAACATCTAAAAAACAAAGCAACAGAGCCTAGGGCACTTCCACTTATGGTCCTATAGCTTAGGGAAATTAAAATCAAAAAGACACAGCCACCCCAAAGTTTGGGATGGCTCTGTTTACAAGAAACTCGTTTACGGTACAAGTTCAATATCGCATAAAGCGGAAAATGGATAAAGAAGTTGTGGTACTTACGTACAATGCAATATCACTCAGCAATGACATCTATGTCATCAGGCCCATAGCAGCATAATGAGTGGATTCAGGTATGATGATTCTAACTGAAATAAGTCACACAGAAAAAGAAACATCATAAGATATCACTAATACACGGAATGTAAACTTGGCTACACAGGAACTGAATTTCAAAACAGAACATGGTCCCAAATTTAGAAAATCAACTTATGCTTGCTTAAGGGGAAAGGTGAGTTGGGGTGCTGCATAAAACCAGAGATTGAAATGAGCACAGATAAAGTCCCTTAAGCCAAATATGTAATAGACAAGAGCTACTCCTTGCTCAACGAAATGGACTCAAAACCCCATATTAAACGCCTAATAATGTACCTGACTAGTAAGTATCTTAAAACCTATGGATTGCTATGTCTCTGAAAGTGAATCAATCGTGAGTACAGGGGCAAAAACGCAGCAGTGATAGGATTGGAGAGTTTTGGTGAGCAAATGAAGACCCTTTGAAGTCATATTGCATGGTACCCATTCCACGGGTCTCAACTCTCCAGGTTTAAGGGATTCTTCCTTCAGCTAAAACATGCATGTGGAACCCAGAGTATGATCAACCGTGTGATCGGGAGACGTGTTGAAATATGTCTCAGTTCTCGTCCCCTGGTACTCGGGTGCAACATTCCAGATGCTTTACTAACACTCTCCCGACTTGGAGAGTCAGTGCCTTTAACCTCCTGTTTGGCCCAGTTTGCAAATTCCGCGGAAGATGAACAGGAATAGGGAGAACCAATGAGAGACTAGCTGGAGGTGTCTGGACGGGAAAATTTAACTCTCATTTCCCACCAGGAAGAGGAATTAACCAAAGGCTCAGCGTGCCATGCCGGAACCAGATTAGGGCCTGAAGCAATCCTGCGGTGTTGCGGCCAGCTCACAAGAAAGCGAGTTGAAGAAAGGAGCTCAGGGGCACTGTAATTCACAAACCTGCAGAGTTATAAATGACAGCTATCATCCAAAAATATACTGAAGTAAGGCTGCCAAGAGGACTTGAAAGCCGGGCAGAATTGCAGGAAACCGATTTCAGGAGGTAGACTGGAATTGCATTTAAAGCATAGGAAAAGAGGCAGAAGGTCGACAATGATGCACTTGGCCAAAAAGGGCGTATGCGTTTTTTCCTGAATATATTCAGGAAAAAACGCATACGTCCTTTTTGGCCAACCAAGCAAGCTTGCAAAGGAAATCTGCACTACAATGAAGTCTCACTTCCCCCCGTCAAAAGGGCCATCTGAAAAAAGTGTAAAATCCAGAAAGGCAGGACAGGCCATGGAGAACTGGGAGCCTTGTTATGCTGATGGGCGGGATGTACATTGCCAACAGCCACTCGGGAGAAGTGTATGGTGTTTCCTGAAACATCTAAAAAACAAAGCAACAGAGCCTAGGGCACTTCCACTTATGGTCCTATAGCTTAGGGAAATTAAAATCAAAAAGACACAGCCACCCCAAAGTTTGGGATGGCTCTGTTTACAAGAAACTCATTTACGGTGCAAGTTCAATATCGCATAAAGCGAAAAATGGATAAAGAAGTTGTGGTACTTACGTACAATGCAATATCACTCAGCAATGACATCTATGTCATCAGGCCCATAGCAGCATAATGAGTGGATTCAGGTATGATGATTCTAACTGAAATAAGTCACACAGAAAAAGAAACATCATAAGATATCACTAATACACGGAATGTAAACTTGGCTACACAGGAACTGAATTTCAAAACAGAACATGGTCCCAAATTTAGAAAATCAACTTATGCTTGCTTAAGGGGAAAGGTGAGTTGGGGTGCTGCATAAAACCAGAGATTGAAATGAGCACAGATAAAGTTCCTTAAGCCAAATATGTAATAGACAAGAGCTACTCCTTGCTCAACGAAATGGACTCAAAACCCCATATTAAACGCCTAATAATGTACCTGACTAGTAAGTATCTTAAAACCTATGGATTGCTATGTCTCTGAAAGTGAATCAATCGTGAGTACAGGGGCAAAAACGCAGCAGTGATAGGATTGGAGAGTTTTGGTGAGCAAATGAAGACCCTTTGAAGTCATATTGCATGGTACCCATTCCACGGGTCTCAACTCTCCAGGTTTAAGGGATTCTTCCTTCAGCTAAAACATGCATGTGGAACCCAGAGTATGATCAACCGTGTGATCGGGAGACGTGTTGAAATATGTCTCAGTTCTCGTCCCCTGGTACTCGGGTGCAACATTCCAGATGCTTTACTAACACTCTCCCGACTTGGAGAGTCAGTGCCTTTAACCTCCTGTTTGGCCCAGTTTGCAAATTCCGCGGAAGATGAACAGGAATAGGGAGAACCAATGAGAGACTAGCTGGAGGTGTCTGGACGGGAAAATTTAACTCTCATTTCCCACCAGGAAGAGGAATTAACCAAAGGCTCAGCGTGCCATGCCGGAACCAGATTAGGGCCTGAAGCAATCCTGCGGTGTTGCGGCCAGCTCACAAGAAAGCGAGTTGAAGAAAGGAGCTCAGGGGCACTGTAATTCACAAACCTGCAGAGTTATAAATGACAGCTATCATCCAAAAATATACTGAAGTAAGGCTGCCAAGAGGACTTGAAAGCCGGGCAGAATTGCAGGAAACCGATTTCAGGAGGTAGACTGGAATTGCATTTAAAGCATAGGAAAAGAGGCAGAAGGTCGACAATGATGCACTTGGCCAAAAAGGGCGTATGCGTTTTTTCCTGAATATATTCAGGAAAAAACGCATACGCCCTTTTTGGCCAACCAAGCAAGCTTGCAAAGGAAATCTGCACTACAATGAAGTCTCACTTCCCCCCCGTCAAAAGGGCCATCTGAAAAAAGTGTAAAATCCAGAAAGGCAGGACAGGCCATGGAGAACTGGGAGCCTTGTTATGCTGATGGGCGGGATGTAAATTGCCAACAGCCACTCGGGAGAAGTGTATGGTGTTTCCTGAAACATCTAAAAAACAAAGCAACAGAGCCTAGGGCACTTCCACTTATGGTCCTATAGCTTAGGGAAATTAAAATCAAAAACACACAGCCACCCCAAAGTTTGGGATGGCTCTGTTTACAAGAAACTCGTTTACGGTACAAGTTCAATATCGCATAAAGCGAAAAATGGATAAAGAAGGTGTGGTACTTACGTACAATGCAATATCACTCAGCAATGACATCTATGTCATCAGGCCCATAGCAGCATAATGAGTGGATTCAGGTATGATGATTCTAACTGAAATAAGTCACACAGAAAAAGAAACATCATAAGATATCACTAATACACGGAATGTAAACTTGGCTACACAGGAACTGAATTTCAAAACAGAACATGGTCCCAAATTTAGAAAATCAACTTATGCTTGCTTAAGGGGAAAGGTGAGTTGGGGTGCTGCATAAAACCAGAGATTGAAATGAGCACAGATAAAGTTCCTTAAGCCAAATATGTAATAGACAAGAGCTACTCCTTGCTCAACGAAATGGACTCAAAACCCCATATTAAACGCCTAATAATGTACCTGACTAGTAAGTATCTTAAAACCTATGGATTGCTATGTCTCTGAAAGTGAATCAATCGTGAGTACAGGGGCAAAAACGCAGCAGTGATAGGATTGGAGAGTTTTGGTGAGCAAATGAAGACCCTTTGAAGTCATATTGCATGGTACCCATTCCACGGGTCTCAACTCTCCAGGTTTAAGGGATTCTTCCTTCAGCTAAAACATGCATGTGGAACCCAGAGTATGATCAACCGTGTGATCGGGAGACGTGTTGAAATATGTCTCAGTTCTCGTCCCCTGGTACTCGGGTGCAACATTCCAGATGCTTTACTAACACTCTCCCGACTTGGAGAGTCAGTGCCTTTAACCTCCTGTTTGGCCCAGTTTGCAAATTCCGCGGAAGATGAACAGGAATAGGGAGAACCAATGAGAGACTAGCTGGAGGTGTCTGGACGGGAAAATTTAACTCTCATTTCCCACCAGGAAGAGGAATTAACCAAAGGCTCAGCGTGCCATGCCGGAACCAGATTAGGGCCTGAAGCAATCCTGCGGTGTTGCGGCCAGCTCACAAGAAAGCGAGTTGAAGAAAGGAGCTCAGGGGCACTGTAATTCACAAACCTGCAGAGTTATAAATGACAGCTATCATCCAAAAATATACTGAAGTAAGGCTGCCAAGAGGACTTGAAAGCCGGGCAGAATTGCAGGAAACCGATTTCAGGAGGTAGACTGGAATTGCATTTAAAGCATAGGAAAAGAGGCAGAAGGTCGACAATGATGCACTTGGCCAAAAAGGGCGTATGCGTTTTTTCCTGAATATATTCAGGAAAAAACGCATACGCCCTTTTTGGCCAACCAAGCAAGCTTGCAAAGGAAATCTGCACTACAATGAAGTCTCACTTCCCCCCCGTCAAAAGGGCCATCTGAAAAAAGTGTAAAATCCAGAAAGGCAGGACAGGCCATGGAGAACTGGGAGCCTTGTTATGCTGATGGGCGGGATGTAAATTGCCAACAGCCACTCGGGAGAAGTGTATGGTGTTTCCTGAAACATCTAAAAAACAAAGCAACAGAGCCTAGGGCACTTCCACTTATGGTCCTATAGCTTAGGGAAATTAAAATCAAAAAGACACAGCCACCCCAAAGTTTGGGATGGCTCTGTTTACAAGAAACTCGTTTACGGTACAAGTTCAATATCGCATAAAGCGAAAAATGGATAAAGAAGTTGTGGTACTTACGTACAATGCAATATCACTCAGCAATGACATCTATGTCATCAGGCCCATAGCAGCATAATGAGTGGATTCAGGTATGATGATTCTAACTGAAATAAGTCACACAGAAAAAGAAACATCATAAGGTATCACTAATACACGGAATGTAAACTTGGCTACACAGGAACTGAATTTCAAAACAGAACATGGTCCCAAATTTAGAAAATCAACTTATGCTTGCTTAAGGGGAAAGGTGAGTTGGGGTGCTGCATAAAACCAGAGATTGAAATGAGCACAGATAAAGTTCCTTAAGCCAAATATGTAATAGACAAGAGCTACTCCTTGCTCAACGAAATGGACTCAAAACCCCATATTAAACGCCTAATAATGTACCTGACTAGTAAGTATCTTAAAACCTATGGATTGCTATGTCTCTGAAAGTGAATCAATCGTGAGTACAGGGGCAAAAACGCAGCAGTGATAGGATTGGAGAGTTTTGGTGAGCAAATGAAGACCCTTTGAAGTCATATTGCATGGTACCCATTCCACGGGTCTCAACTCTCCAGGTTTAAGGGATTCTTCCTTCAGCTAAAACATGCATGTGGAACCCAGAGTATGATCAACCGTGTGATCGGGAGACGTGTTGAAATATGTCTCAGTTCTCGTCCCCTGGTACTCGGGTGCAACATTCCAGATGCTTTACTAACACTCTCCCGACTTGGAGAGTCAGTGCCTTTAACCTCCTGTTTGGCCCAGTTTGCAAATTCCGCGGAAGATGAACAGGAATAGGGAGAACCAATGAGAGACTAGCTGGAGGTGTCTGGACGGGAAAATTTAACTCTCATTTCCCACCAGGAAGAGGAATTAACCAAAGGCTCAGCGTGCCATGCCGGAACCAGATTAGGGCCTGAAGCAATCCTGCGGTGTTGCGGCCAGCTCACAAGAAAGCGAGTTGAAGAAAGGAGCTCAGGGGCACTGTAATTCACAAACCTGCAGAGTTATAAATGACAGCTATCATCCAAAAATATACTGAAGTAAGGCTGCCAAGAGGACTTGAAAGACGGGCAGAATTGCAGGAAACCGATTTCAGGAGGTAGACTGGAATTGCATTTAAAGCATAGGAAAAGAGGCAGAAGGTCGACAATGATGCACTTGGCCAAAAAGGGCGTATGCGTTTTTTCCTGAATATATTCAGGAAAAAAAACGCATACGCACTTTTTGGCCAACCAAGCAAGCTTGCAAAGGAAATCTGCACTACAATGAAGTCTCACTTCCCCCCCGTCAAAAGGGCCATCTGAAAAAAGTGTAAAATCCAGAAAGGCAGGACAGGCCATGGAGAACTGGGAGCCTTGTTATGCTGATGGGCGGGATGTAAATTGCCAACAGCCACTCAGGAGAAGTGTATGGTGTTTCCTGAAACATCTAAAAAACAAAGCAACAGAGCCTAGGGCACTTCCACTTATGGTCCTATAGCTTAGGGAAATTAAAATCAAAAAGACACAGCCACCCCAAAGTTTGGGATGGCTCTGTTTACAAGAAACTCGTTTACGGTACAAGTTCAATATCGCATAAAGCGGAAAATGGATAAAGAAGTTGTGGTACTTACGTACAATGCAATATCACTCAGCAATGACATCTATGTCATCAGGCCCATAGCAGCATAATGAGTGGATTCAGGTATGATGATTCTAACTGAAATAAGTCACACAGAAAAAGAAACATCATAAGATATCACTAATACACGGAATGTAAACTTGGCTACACAGGAACTGAATTTCAAAACAGAACATGGTCCCAAATTTAGAAAATCAACTTATGCTTGCTTAAGGGGAAAGGTGAGTTGGGGTGCTGCATAAAACCAGAGATTGAAATGAGCACAGATAAAGTCCCTTAAGCCAAATATGTAATAGACAAGAGCTACTCCTTGCTCAACGAAATGGACTCAAAACCCCATATTAAACGCCTAATAATGTACCTGACTAGTAAGTATCTTAAAACCTATGGATTGCTATGTCTCTGAAAGTGAATCAATCGTGAGTACAGGGGCAAAAACGCAGCAGTGATAGGATTGGAGAGTTTTGGTGAGCAAATGAAGACCCTTTGAAGTCATATTGCATGGTACCCATTCCACGGGTCTCAACTCTCCAGGTTTAAGGGATTCTTCCTTCAGCTAAAACATGCATGTGGAACCCAGAGTATGATCAACCGTGTGATCGGGAGACGTGTTGAAATATGTCTCAGTTCTCGTCCCCTGGTACTCGGGTGCAACATTCCAGATGCTTTACTAACACTCTCCCGACTTGGAGAGTCAGTGCCTTTAACCTCCTGTTTGGCCCAGTTTGCAAATTCCGCGGAAGATGAACAGGAATAGGGAGAACCAATGAGAGACTAGCTGGAGGTGTCTGGACGGGAAAATTTAACTCTCATTTCCCACCAGGAAGAGGAATTAACCAAAGGCTCAGCGTGCCATGCCGGAACCAGATTAGGGCCTGAAGCAATCCTGCGGTGTTGCGGCCAGCTCACAAGAAAGCGAGTTGAAGAAAGGAGCTCAGGGGCACTGTAATTCACAAACCTGCAGAGTTATAAATGACAGCTATCATCCAAAAATATACTGAAGTAAGGCTGCCAAGAGGACTTGAAAGCCGGGCAGAATTGCAGGAAACCAATTTCAGGAGGTAGACTGGAATTGCATTTAAAGCATAGGAAAAGAGGCAGAAGGTCGACAATGATGCACTTGGCCAAAAAGGGCGTATGCGTTTTTTCCTGAATATATTCAGGAAAAAACGCATACGTCCTTTTTGGCCAACCAAGCAAGCTTGCAAAGGAAATCTGCACTACAATGAAGTCTCACTTCCCCCCGTCAAAAGGGCCATCTGAAAAAAGTGTAAAATCCAGAAAGGCAGGACAGGCCATGGAGAACTGGGAGCCTTGTTATGCTGATGGGCGGGATGTACATTGCCAACAGCCACTCGGGAGAAGTGTATGGTGTTTCCTGAAACATCTAAAAAACAAAGCAACAGAGCCTAGGGCACTTCCACTTATGGTCCTATAGCTTAGGGAAATTAAAATAAAAAAGACACAGCCACCCCAAAGTTTGGGATGGCTCTGTTTACAAGAAACTCATTTACGGTGCAAGTTCAATATCGCATAAAGCGAAAAATGGATAAAGAAGGTGTGGTACTTACGTACAATGCAATATCACTCAGCAATGACATCTATGTCATCAGGCCCATAGCAGCATAATGAGTGGATTCAGGTATGATGATTCTAACTGAAATAAGTCACACAGAAAAAGAAACATCATAAGATATCACTAATACACGGAATGTAAACTTGGCTACACAGGAACTGAATTTCAAAACAGAACATGGTCCCAAATTTAGAAAATCAACTTATGCTTGCTTAAGGGGAAAGGTGAGTTGGGGTGCTGCATAAAACCAGAGATTGAAATGAGCACAGATAAAGTCCCTTAAGCCAAATATGTAATAGACAAGAGCTACTCCTTGCTCAACGAAATGGACTCAAAACCCCATATTAAACGCCTAATAATGTACCTGACTAGTAAGTATCTTAAAACCTATGGATTGCTATGTCTCTGAAAGTGAATCAATCGTGAGTACAGGGGCAAAAACGCAGCAGTGATAGGATTGGAGAGTTTTGGTGAGCAAATGAAGACCCTTTGAAGTCATATTGCATGGTACCCATTCCACGGGTCTCAACTCTCCAGGTTTAAGGGATTCTTCCTTCAGCTAAAACATGCATGTGGAACCCAGAGTATGATCAACCGTGTGATCGGGAGACGTGTTGAAATATGTCTCAGTTCTCGTCCCCTGGTACTCGGGTGCAACATTCCAGATGCTTTACTAACACTCTCCCGACTTGGAGAGTCAGTGCCTTTAACCTCCTGTTTGGCCCAGTTTGCAAATTCCGCGGAAGATGAACAGGAATAGGGAGAACCAATGAGAGACTAGCTGGAGGTGTCTGGACGGGAAAATTTAACTCTCATTTCCCACCAGGAAGAGGAATTAACCAAAGGCTCAGCGTGCCATGCCGGAACCAGATTAGGGCCTGAAGCAATCCTGCGGTGTTGCGGCCAGCTCACAAGAAAGCGAGTTGAAGAAAGGAGCTCAGGGGCACTGTAATTCACAAACCTGCAGAGTTATAAATGACAGCTATCATCCAAAAATATACTGAAGTAAGGCTGCCAAGAGGACTTGAAAGCCGGGCAGAATTGCAGGAAACCGATTTCAGGAGGTAGACTGGAATTGCATTTAAAGCATAGGAAAAGAGGCAGAAGGTCGACAATGATGCACTTGGCCAAAAAGGGCGTATGCGTTTTTTCCTGAATATATTCAGGAAAAAACGCATACGCCCTTTTTGGCCAACCAAGCAAGCTTGCAAAGGAAATCTGCACTACAATGAAGTCTCACTTCCCCCCCGTCAAAAGGGCCATCTGAAAAAAGTGTAAAATCCAGAAAGGCAGGACAGGCCATGGAGAACTGGGAGCCTTGTTATGCTGATGGGCGGGATGTAAATTGCCAACAGCCACTCGGGAGAAGTGTATGGTGTTTCCTGAAACATCTAAAAAACAAAGCAACAGAGCCTAGGGCACTTCCACTTATGGTCCTATAGCTTAGGGAAATTAAAATCAAAAAGACACAGCCACCCCAAAGTTTGGGATGGCTCTGTTTACAAGAAACTCGTTTACGGTACAAGTTCAATATCGCATAAAGCGAAAAATGGATAAAGAAGTTGTGGTACTTACGTACAATGCAATATCACTCAGCAATGACATCTATGTCATCAGGCCCATAGCAGCATAATGAGTGGATTCAGGTATGATGATTCTAACTGAAATAAGTCACACAGAAAAAGAAACATCATAAGATATCACTAATACACGGAATGTAAACTTGGCTACACAGGAACTGAATTTCAAAACAGAACATGGTCCCAAATTTAGAAAACCAACTTATGCTTGCTTAAGGGGAAAGGTGAGTTGGGGTGCTGCATAAAACCAGAGATTGAAATGAGCACAGATAAAGTTCCTTAAGCCAAATATGTAATAGACAAGAGCTACTCCTTGCTCAACGAAATGGACTCAAAACCCCATATTAAACGCCTAATAATGTACCTGACTAGTAAGTATCTTAAAACCTATGGATTGCTATGTCTCTGAAAGTGAATCAATCGTGAGTACAGGGGCAAAAACGCAGCAGTGATAGGATTGGAGAGTTTTGGTGAGCAAATGAAGACCCTTTGAAGTCATATTGCATGGTACCCATTCCACGGGTCTCAACTCTCCAGGTTTAAGGGATTCTTCCTTCAGCTAAAACATGCATGTGGAACCCAGAGTATGATCAACCGTGTGATCGGGAGACGTGTTGAAATATGTCTCAGTTCTCGTCCCCTGGTACTCGGGTGCAACATTCCAGATGCTTTACTAACACTCTCCCGACTTGGAGAGTCAGTGCCTTTAACCTCCTGTTTGGCCCAGTTTGCAAATTCCGCGGAAGATGAACAGGAATAGGGAGAACCAATGAGAGACTAGCTGGAGGTGTCTGGACGGGAAAATTTAACTCTCATTTCCCACCAGGAAGAGGAATTAACCAAAGGCTCAGCGTGCCATGCCGGAACCAGATTAGGGCCTGAAGCAATCCTGCGGTGTTGCGGCCAGCTCACAAGAAAGCGAGTTGAAGAAAGGAGCTCAGGGGCACTGTAATTCACAAACCTGCAGAGTTATAAATGACAGCTATCATCCAAAAATATACTGAAGTAAGGCTGCCAAGAGGACTTGAAAGCCGGGCAGAATTGCAGGAAACCGATTTCAGGAGGTAGACTGGAATTGCATTTAAAGCATAGGAAAAGAGGCAGAAGGTCGACAATGATGCACTTGGCCAAAAAGGGCGTATGCGTTTTTTCCTGAATATATTCAGGAAAAAACGCATACGCCCTTTTTGGCCAACCAAGCAAGCTTGCAAAGGAAATCTGCACTACAATGAAGTCTAACTTCCCACCCCGTCAAAAGGGCCATCTGAAAAAAGTGTAAAATCCAGAAAGGCAGGACAGGCCATGGAGAACTGGGAGCCTTGTTATGCTGATGGGCGGGATGTAAATTGCCAACAGCCACTCGGGAGAAGTGTATGGTGTTTCCTGAAACATCTAAAAAACAAAGCAACAGAGCCTAGGGCACTTCCACTTATGGTCCTATAGCTTAGGGAAATTAAAATCAAAAAGACACAGCCACCCCAAAGTTTGGGATGGCTCTGTTTACAAGAAACTCATTTACGGTGCAAGTTCAATATCGCATAAAGCGAAAAATGGATAAAGAAGGTGTGGTACTTACGTACAATGCAATATCACTCAGCAATGACATCTATGTCATCAGGCCCATAGCAGCATAATGAGTGGATTCAGGTATGATGATTCTAACTGAAATAAGTCACACAGAAAAAGAAACATCATAAGATATCACTAATACACGGAATGTAAACTTGGCTACACAGGAACTGAATTTCAAAACAGAACATGGTCCCAAATTTAGAAAATCAACTTATGCTTGCTTAAGGGGAAAGGTGAGTTGGGGTGCTGCATAAAACCAGAGATTGAAATGAGCACAGATAAAGTTCCTTAAGCCAAATATGTAATAGACAAGAGCTACTCCTTGCTCAACGAAATGGACTCAAAACCCCATATTAAACGCCTAATAATGTACCTGACTAGTAAGTATCTTAAAACCTATGGATTGCTATGTCTCTGAAAGTGAATCAATCGTGAGTACAGGGGCAAAAACGCAGCAGTGATAGGATTGGAGAGTTTTGGTGAGCAAATGAAGACCCTTTGAAGTCATATTGCATGGTACCCATTCCACGGGTCTCAACTCTCCAGGTTTAAGGGATTCTTCCTTCAGCTAAAACATGCATGTGGAACCCAGAGTATGATCAACCGTGTGATCGGGAGACGTGTTGAAATATGTCTCAGTTCTCGTCCCCTGGTACTCGGGTGCAACATTCCAGATGCTTTACTAACACTCTCCCGACTTGGAGAGTCAGTGCCTTTAACCTCCTGTTTGGCCCAGTTTGCAAATTCCGCGGAAGATGAACAGGAATAGGGAGAACCAATGAGAGACTAGCTGGAGGTGTCTGGCCGGGAAAATTTAACTCTCATTTCCCACCAGGAAGAGGAATTAACCAAAGGCTCAGCGTGCCATGCCGGAACCAGATTAGGGCCTGAAGCAATCCTGCGGTGTTGCGGCCAGCTCACAAGAAAGCGAGTTGAAGAAAGGAGCTCAGGGGCACTGTAATTCACAAACCTGCAGAGTTATAAATGACAGCTATCATCCAAAAATATACTGAAGTAAGGCTGCCAAGAGGACTTGAAAGCCGGGCAGAATTGCAGGAAACCGATTTCAGGAGGTAGACTGGAATTGCATTTAAAGCATAGGAAAAGAGGCAGAAGGTCGACAATGATGCACTTGGCCAAAAAGGGCGTATGCGTTTTTTCCTGAATATATTCAGGAAAAAACGCATACGCCCTTTTTGGCCAACCAAGCAAGCTTGCAAAGGAAATCTGCACTACAATGAAGTCTCACTTCCCCCCCGTCAAAAGGGCCATCTGAAAAAAGTGTAAAATCCAGAAAGGCAGGACAGGCCATGGAGAACTGGGAGCCTTGTTATGCTGATGGGCGGGATGTAAATTGCCAACAGCCACTCGGGAGAAGTGTATGGTGTTTCCTGAAACATCTAAAAAACAAAGCAACAGAGCCTAGGGCACTTCCACTTATGGTCCTATAGCTTAGGGAAATTAAAATCAAAAAGACACAGCCACCCCAAAGTTTGGGATGGCTCTGTTTACAAGAAACTCGTTTACGGTACAAGTTCAATATCGCATAAAGCGAAAAATGGATAAAGAAGTTGTGGTACTTACGTACAATGCAATATCACTCAGCAATGACATCTATGTCATCAGGCCCATAGCAGCATAATGAGTGGATTCAGGTATGATGATTCTAACTGAAATAAGTCACACAGAAAAAGAAACATCATAAGATATCACTAATACACGGAATGTAAACTTGGCTACACAGGAACTGAATTTCAAAACAGAACATGGTCCCAAATTTAGAAAACCAACTTATGCTTGCTTAAGGGGAAAGGTGAGTTGGGGTGCTGCATAAAACCAGAGATTGAAATGAGCACAGATAAAGTTCCTTAAGCCAAATATGTAATAGACAAGAGCTACTCCTTGCTCAACGAAATGGACTCAAAACCCCATATTAAACGCCTAATAATGTACCTGACTAGTAAGTATCTTAAAACCTATGGATTGCTATGTCTCTGAAAGTGAATCAATCGTGAGTACAGGGGCAAAAACGCAGCAGTGATAGGATTGGAGAGTTTTGGTGAGCAAATGAAGACCCTTTGAAGTCATATTGCATGGTACCCATTCCACGGGTCTCAACTCTCCAGGTTTAAGGGATTCTTCCTTCAGCTAAAACATGCATGTGGAACCCAGAGTATGATCAACCGTGTGATCGGGAGACGTGTTGAAATATGTCTCAGTTCTCGTCCCCTGGTACTCGGGTGCAACATTCCAGATGCTTTACTAACACTCTCCCGACTTGGAGAGTCAGTGCCTTTAACCTCCTGTTTGGCCCAGTTTGCAAATTCCGCGGAAGATGAACAGGAATAGGGAGAACCAATGAGAGACTAGCTGGAGGTGTCTGGACGGGAAAATTTAACTCTCATTTCCCACCAGGAAGAGGAATTAACCAAAGGCTCAGCGTGCCATGCCGGAACCAGATTAGGGCCTGAAGCAATCCTGCGGTGTTGCGGCCAGCTCACAAGAAAGCGAGTTGAAGAAAGGAGCTCAGGGGCACTGTAATTCACAAACCTGCAGAGTTATAAATGACAGCTATCATCCAAAAATATACTGAAGTAAGGCTGCCAAGAGGACTTGAAAGCCGGGCAGAATTGCAGGAAACCGATTTCAGGAGGTAGACTGGAATTGCATTTAAAGCATAGGAAAAGAGGCAGAAGGTCGACAATGATGCACTTGGCCAAAAAGGGCGTATGCGTTTTTTCCTGAATATATTCAGGAAAAAACGCATACGTCCTTTTTGGCCAACCAAGCAAGCTTGCAAAGGAAATCTGCACTACAATGAAGTCTCACTTCCCCCCCGTCAAAAGGGCCATCTGAAAAAAGTGTAAAATCCAGAAAGGCAGGACAGGCCATGGAGAACTGGGAGCCTTGTTATGCTGATGGGCGGGATGTAAATTGCCAACAGCCACTCGGGAGAAGTGTATGGTGTTTCCTGAAACATCTAAAAAACAAAGCAACAGAGCCTAGGGCACTTCCACTTATGGTGCTATAGCTTAGGGAAATTAAAATCAAAAAGACACAGCCATCCCAAAGTTTGGGACGGCTCTGTTTACAAGAAACTCGTTTACGGTACAAGTTCAATATCGCATAAAGCGAAAAATGGATAAAGAAGTTGTGGTACTTACGTACAATGCAATATCACTCAGCAATGACATCTATGTCATCAGGCCCATAGCAGCATAATGAGTGGATTCAGGTATGATGATTCTAACTGAAATAAGTCACACAGAAAAAGAAACATCATAAGATATCACTAATACACGGAATGTAAACTTGGCTACACAGGAACTGAATTTCAAAACAGAACATGGTCCCAAATTTAGAAAACCAACTTATGCTTGCTTAAGGGGAAAGGTGAGTTGGGGTGCTGCATAAAACCAGAGATTGAAATGAGCACAGATAAAGTTCCTTAAGCCAAATATGTAATAGACAAGAGCTACTCCTTGCTCAACGAAATGGACTCAAAACCCCATATTAAACGCCTAATAATGTACCTGACTAGTAAGTATCTTAAAACCTATGGATTGCTATGTCTCTGAAAGTGAATCAAGCGTGAGTACAGGGGCAAAAACGCAGCAGTGATAGGATTGGAGAGTTTTGGTGAGCAAATGAAGACCCTTTGAAGTCATATTGCATGGTACCCATTCCACGGGTCTCAACTCTCCAGGTTTAAGGGATTCTTCCTTCAGCTAAAACATGCATGTGGAACCCAGAGTATGATCAACCGTGTGATCAGGAGACGTGTTGAAATATGTCTCAGTTCTCGTCCCCTGGTACTCGGGTGCAACATTCCAGATGCTTTACTAACACTCTCCCGACTTGGAGAGTCAGTGCCTTTAACCTCCTGGTTGGCCCAGTTTGCAAATTCCGCGGAAGATGAACAGGAATAGGGAGAACCAATGAGAGACTAGCTGGAGGTGTCTGGACGGGAAAATTTAACTCTCATTTCCCACCAGGAAGAGGAATTAACCAAAGGCTCAGCGTGCCATGCCGGAACCAGATTAGGGCCTGAAGCAATCCTGCGGTGTTGTGGCCAGCTCACAAGAAAGCGAGTTGAAGAAAGGAGCTCAGGGGCACTGTAATTCACAAACCTGCAGAGTTATAAATGACAGCTATCATCCAAAAATATACTGAAGTAAGGCTGCCAAGAGGACTTGAAAGCCGGGCAGAATTGCAGGAAACCGATTTCAGGAGGTTGACTGGAATTGCATTTAAAGCATAGGAAAAGAGGCAGAAGGTCGACAATGATGCACTTGGCCAAAAAGGGCGTATGCGTTTTTTCCTGAATATATTCAGGAAAAAAAACGCATACGCCCTTTTTGGCCAACCAAGCAAGCTTGCAAAGGAAATCTGCACTACAATGAAGTCTCACTTCCCCCCCGTCAAAAGGGCCATCTGAAAAAAGTGTAAAATCCAGAAAGGCAGGACAGGCCATGGAGAACTGGGAGCCTTGTTATGCTGATGGGCGGGATGTAAATTGCCAACAGCCACTCGGGAGAAGTGTATGGTGTTTCCTGAAACATCTAAAAAACAAAGCAACAGAGCCTAGGGCACTTCCACTTATGGTCCTATAGCTTAGGGAAATTAAAATCAAAAAGACACAGCCACCCCAAAGTTTGGGATGGCTCTGTTTACAAGAAACTCGTTTACGGTACAAGTTCAATATCGCATAAAGCGAAAAATGGATAAAGAAGTTGTGGTACTTACGTACAATGCAATATCACTCAGCAATGACATCTATGTCATCAGGCCCATAGCAGCATAATGAGTGGATTCAGGTATGATGATTCTAACTGAAATAAGTCACACAGAAAAAGAAACATCATAAGATATCACTAATACACGGAATGTAAACTTGGCTACACAGGAACTGAATTTCAAAACAGAACATGGTCCCAAATTTAGAAAACCAACTTATGCTTGCTTAAGGGGAAAGGTGAGTTGGGGTGCTGCATAAAACCAGAGATTGAAATGAGCACAGATAAAGTTCCTTAAGCCAAATATGTAATAGACAAGAGCTACTCCTTGCTCAACGAAATGGACTCAAAACCCCATATTAAACGCCTAATAATGTACCTGACTAGTAAGTATCTTAAAACCTATGGATTGCTATGTCTCTGAAAGTGAATCAATCGTGAGTACAGGGGCAAAAACGCAGCAGTGATAGGATTGGAGAGTTTTGGTGAGCAAATGAAGACCCTTTGAAGTCATATTGCATGGTACCCATTCCACGGGTCTCAACTCTCCAGGTTTAAGGGATTCTTCCTTCAGCTAAAACATGCATGTGGAACCCAGAGTATGATCAACCGTGTGATCGGGAGACGTGTTGAAATATGTCTCAGTTCTCGTCCCCTGGTACTCGGGTGCAACATTCCAGATGCTTTACTAACACTCTCCCGACTTGGAGAGTCAGTGCCTTTAACCTCCTGTTTGGCCCAGTTTGCAAATTCCGCGGAAGATGAACAGGAATAGGGAGAACCAATGAGAGACTAGCTGGAGGTGTCTGGACGGGAAAATTTAACTCTCATTTCCCACCAGGAAGAGGAATTAACCAAAGGCTCAGCGTGCCATGCCGGAACCAGATTAGGGCCTGAAGCAATCCTGCGGTGTTGCGGCCAGCTCACAAGAAAGCGAGTTGAAGAAAGGAGCTCAGGGGCACTGTAATTCACAAACCTGCAGAGTTATAAATGACAGCTATCATCCAAAAATATACTGAAGTAAGGCTGCCAAGAGGACTTGAAAGCCGGGCAGAATTGCAGGAAACCGATTTCAGGAGGTAGACTGGAATTGCATTTAAAGCATAGGAAAAGAGGCAGAAGGTCGACAATGATGCACTTGGCCAAAAAGGGCGTATGCGTTTTTTCCTGAATATATTCAGGAAAAAACGCATACGCCCTTTTTGGCCAACCAAGCAAGCTTGCAAAGGAAATCTGCACTACAATGAAGTCTCACTTCCCCCCCGTCAAAAGGGCCATCTGAAAAAAGTGTAAAATCCAGAAAGGCAGGACAGGTCATGGAGAACTGGGAGCCTTGTTATGCTGATGGGCGGGATGTACATTGCCAACAGCCACTCGGGAGAAGTGTATGGTGTTTCCTGAAGCATCTAAAAAACAAAGCAACAGAGCCTAGGGCACTTCCACTTATGGTCCTATAGCTTAGGGAAATTAAAATCAAAAAGACACAGCCACCCCAAAGTTTGGGATGGCTCTGTTTACAAGAAACTCGTTTACGGTACAAGTTCAATATCGCATAAAGCGAAAAATGGATAAAGAAGTTGTGGTACTTACGTACAATGCAATATCACTCAGCAATGACATCTATGTCATCAGGCCCATAGCAGCATAATGAGTGGATTCAGGTATGATGATTCTAACTGAAATAAGTCACACAGAAAAAGAAACATCATAAGATATCACTAATACACGGAATGTAAACTTGGCTACACAGGAACTGAATTTCAAAACAGAACATGGTCCCAAATTTAGAAAACCAACTTATGCTTGCTTAAGGGGAAAGGTGAGTTGGGGTGCTGCATAAAACCAGAGATTGAAATGAGCACAGATAAAGTTCCTTAAGCCAAATATGTAATAGACAAGAGCTACTCCTTGCTCAACGAAATGGACTCAAAACCCCATATTAAACGCCTAATAATGTACCTGACTAGTAAGTATCTTAAAACCTATGGATTGCTATGTCTCTGAAAGTGAATCAATCGTGAGTACAGGGGCAAAAACGCAGCAGTGATAGGATTGGAGAGTTTTGGTGAGCAAATGAAGACCCTTTGAAGTCATATTGCATGGTACCCATTCCACGGGTCTCAACTCTCCAGGTTTAAGGGATTCTTCCTTCAGCTAAAACATGCATGTGGAACCCAGAGTATGATCAACCGTGTGATCGGGAGACGTGTTGAAATATGTCTCAGTTCTCGTCCCCTGGTACTCGGGTGCAACATTCCAGATGCTTTACTAACACTCTCCCGACTTGGAGAGTCAGTGCCTTTAACCTCCTGTTTGGCCCAGTTTGCAAATTCCGCGGAAGATGAACAGGAATAGGGAGAACCAATGAGAGACTAGCTGGAGGTGTCTGGACGGGAAAATTTAACTCTCATTTCCCACCAGGAAGAGGAATTAACCAAAGGCTCAGCGTGCCATGCCGGAACCAGATTAGGGCCTGAAGCAATCCTGCGGTGTTGCGGCCAGCTCACAAGAAAGCGAGTTGAAGAAAGGAGCTCAGGGGCACTGTAATTCACAAACCTGCAGAGTTATAAATGACAGCTATCATCCAAAAATATACTGAAGTAAGGCTGCCAAGAGGACTTGAAAGACGGGCAGAATTGCAGGAAACCGATTTCAGGAGGTAGACTGGAATTGCATTTAAAGCATAGGAAAAGAGGCAGAAGGTCGACAATGATGCACTTGGCCAAAAAGGGCGTATGCGTTTTTTCCTGAATATATTCAGGAAAAAAAACGCATACGCACTTTTTGGCCAACCAAGCAAGCTTGCAAAGGAAATCTGCACTACAATGAAGTCTCACTTCCCCCCCGTCAAAAGGGCCATCTGAAAAAAGTGTAAAATCCAGAAAGGCAGGACAGGCCATGGAGAACTGGGAGCCTTGTTATGCTGATGGGCGGGATGTAAATTGCCAACAGCCACTCGGGAGAAGTGTATGGTGTTTCCTGAAACATCTAAAAAACAAAGCAACAGAGCCTAGGGCACTTCCACTTATGGTCCTATAGCTTAGGGAAATTAAAATCAAAAAGACACAGCCACCCCAAAGTTTGGGATGGCTCTGTTTACAAGAAACTCGTTTACGGTACAAGTTCAATATCGCATAAAGCGGAAAATGGATAAAGAAGTTGTGGTACTTACGTACAATGCAATATCACTCAGCAATGACATCTATGTCATCAGGCCCATAGCAGCATAATGAGTGGATTCAGGTATGATGATTCTAACTGAAATAAGTCACACAGAAAAAGAAACATCATAAGATATCACTAATACACGGAATGTAAACTTGGCTACACAGGAACTGAATTTCAAAACAGAACATGGTCCCAAATTTAGAAAATCAACTTATGCTTGCTTAAGGGGAAAGGTGAGTTGGGGTGCTGCATAAAACCAGAGATTGAAATGAGCACAGATAAAGTCCCTTAAGCCAAATATGTAATAGACAAGAGCTACTCCTTGCTCAACGAAATGGACTCAAAACCCCATATTAAACGCCTAATAATGTACCTGACTAGTAAGTATCTTAAAACCTATGGATTGCTATGTCTCTGAAAGTGAATCAATCGTGAGTACAGGGGCAAAAACGCAGCAGTGATAGGATTGGAGAGTTTTGGTGAGCAAATGAAGACCCTTTGAAGTCATATTGCATGGTACCCATTCCACGGGTCTCAACTCTCCAGGTTTAAGGGATTCTTCCTTCAGCTAAAACATGCATGTGGAACCCAGAGTATGATCAACCGTGTGATTGGGAGACGTGTTGAAATATGTCTCAGTTCTCGTCCCCTGGTACTCGGGTGCAACATTCCAGATGCTTTACTAACACTCTCCCGACTTGGAGAGTCAGTGCCTTTAACCTCCTGTTTGGCCCAGTTTGCAAATTCCGCGGAAGATGAACAGGAATAGGGAGAACCAATGAGAGACTAGCTGGAGGTGTCTGGACGGGAAAATTTAACTCTCATTTCCCACCAGGAAGAGGAATTAACCAAAGGCTCAGCGTGCCATGCCGGAACCAGATTAGGGCCTGAAGCAATCCTGCGGTGTTGCGGCCAGCTCACAAGAAAGCGAGTTGAAGAAAGGAGCTCAGGGGCACTGTAATTCACAAACCTGCAGAGTTATAAATGACAGCTATCATCCAAAAATATACTGAAGTAAGGCTGCCAAGAGGACTTGAAAGCCGGGCAGAATTGCAGGAAACCGATTTCAGGAGGTAGACTGGAATTGCATTTAAAGCATAGGAAAAGAGGCAGAAGGTCGACAATGATGCACTTGGCCAAAAAGGGCGTATGCGTTTTTTCCTGAATATATTCAGGAAAAAACGCATACGTCCTTTTTGGCCAACCAAGCAAGCTTGCAAAGGAAATCTGCACTACAATGAAGTCTCACTTCCCCCCGTCAAAAGGGCCATCTGAAAAAAGTGTAAAATCCAGAAAGGCAGGACAGGCCATGGAGAACTGGGAGCCTTGTTATGCTGATGGGCGGGATGTACATTGCCAACAGCCACTCGGGAGAAGTGTATGGTGTTTCCTGAAACATCTAAAAAACAAAGCAACAGAGCCTAGGGCACTTCCACTTATGGTCCTATAGCTTAGGGAAATTAAAATAAAAAAGACACAGCCACCCCAAAGTTTGGGATGGCTCTGTTTACAAGAAACTCATTTACGGTGCAAGTTCAATATCGCATAAAGCGAAAAATGGATA